>NC_136519.1:66872379-66949879 GCF_053919585.1 Euprymna scolopes
TAAAAAAGCAAAGCCTGAAAGTGTGACTATCTTTGAACTGACCGGACCACACGTCAATTTTATAAAACCACCCTTATCTTGCCACCACAGACCATGATATGCCCGACCGGCTTTCAAAAACGAAAGTTCGTCTGATATGAAAGTTACTTTCTGGAAAGAGGTCTGTTTATTTTTTCTCTGATTTATAATATGACTCACAATACACAAGAAAACTGTTGCTTCACACAAAAACACAAGTGCATCAAAAAATAAATAAGAAATTATATAAATAAAATCAATCGTACAAAAGCACAGTTCACATTGTCAGAAACAGAAGACAACTCCAAGGCCAAACCAAAAAAGTACGTAAACAAGTGTTGCTGTAATTGAAAGGCACAGGAAATTGAAAATGGGCAACCAATCCCACGTGGCATTAGGTTATGAACGCCAGACGCAGGCGTTTCGCTAATAAGCCCTAATTGATCGTCCCTAATTGCATTATTGACATAGTCTGTATATTCACGTTGATTTCTTCGTTAATGACCTAAGTGGATTTATCGGAATCTAAAAACGTTACGGGTGTCCTAAAAGTTGAACTCTTGAAATAATGTCCCCGGCACGGCTCACTAGGGGATACGGGCCGGGAGAGAAGAAAAAGAAGAAGTGTTGTGCAGGATTGTCTGGAAATGTGACTCTGGATTGAACGAGGAGAAAATGGAGTTAGAGATGGATGAGGCTTGCAAACCTTGTAAAATAGGGAAGAAGAATAAAGCGATTAAGTTTTGAGCTTTTGAAGCGTATGAATGTAAGAAGAATATTTCGAGAGATCATCACACAAATTAATTAACCGTCAACACAAACACGCACCTACACACACACACACACACACACACACACACACACACACATATATATATATATATATATATATATATATATATAAGTTAAATTGTCTGCATGTGTCGTTGTGTGTAGATTCCCCTACTAAACTACTCTGCCAATTTTCAGTCTACAGGCTCGAGATTTGACATAATCCGTTTTGAGATTTGCGAAAATATTTTTAATCGGGTTTCGGCAAGAAAGTTGGCGGTAAACAATTCTACCAAACCTCTTCGTCAATATTGGGTCTAAACACTTGAAATGTTAATGGATCAACTGTTTAATTTGATTTGAGCCCAAAACAATAAATGTTGAGGGGTGGAAATTGAGGTCAAATAAAAAATATGACTTCTGCGGTCTCTACCACATTACTTAGCCAATTTTTCGTGTAAACATTTGTAAATTTTACATAAAGAGTATTCATACAGCGCAAGATTTTTCATCGGATTGTAGCCAATATAACAATGCATATAATGCCGTTACTCAATTTTTGAACTATGGATTCATAAATTAGTATTTTATAGATTTTTGGAACGGTACATTAGAACCGTGCTTCAGATAATGCAAATAATACGAGATATAATTGATTCACATATTTGCTGAGAGAATATAATTACATTTTCTTGATGATTTATGCATTAAATACTCGTGTGGTATTTATTTAATTGTTAATTTCTTAAGTGTTCCATAATAGATAAGCAATGAACAATATTATTCAAGACTTTTGAGTATTATATCAAATTCGCATATAAATTTTGTGCAAAGTGATCAACAACCTTCGCGAAAACTTTAGACTAGAAAACGGTTTTAAGAATGGCACCCGAACTATTAATATAGGTATTTATTTCGCAATACTTCATTAAAAGAACAGTTTGCACGATCATTAGTGCCTAGTTCTGCGGAAATTACTATTTACCACAAGTATATATGTGAAAATACTCAAAAATGTCTTCAGATTGAATACTGCTTCAACACACATGGAGGTTTGCTCAGAACTTTCAGTGATTTGAACGAGTGAATAAACGTAACCTAGTGATTTCCCGTCTACTTAAAGCCAATGTAAATAATTTTCGTTTCAGTCACTATGCACCTAAAACGAAACGAAACGACATTTCCAAGATTTTCCATTTGTAAAACACAATAGCAAAACACTACAGCATCGCCTTTTTAAGTCTAATGTTAAAAACTTTTTTTTGGCCCGTCTTCTTCAATAATTTAATTTTAGTTTCTGAGGTTATTTATCCTCGTGCTGTTGTTTAACTGTTCGCCTGGTAGCCACATTTACATTTATTTTATAGGCTTTATAAGTGCTAAGTCATTGTGCATTAAACATATACAAAACTCAAAAATATAATCTTTTATTGTTTAATTAATTTTCTTTCACTACATTTTGAGGTTATTAATATGTAATTGCTTAGAACATTCGAATCACTTTTTTCTTTGTAAGAAAATTAACTCAATGGTCAGAACATTAGCATTACTAACATTTCCTGTGTTTAGAATGTAGCTGCTATACATTTTTTTAGAAACGATGTTTGAACCCAGACACGAACAATAAGATAAGTAAAAGAAGCTAATGTTTTAATGTAGATGTCGTAAGAAAAACAAAAAAAATGTCGGACTGTCATCATAAATCTGTCTGAAAAACAAATAAAGGATTGAAATAAATGTAATGTTCAAAGGAAATGAAGAAAAAATAGAACTCTCACCCAGTTTTAGGACTGTCATTCTGTCGGTAGATTTTAGCATGGCGTCGATTCTTCTTTGTTTACTTATTGTATATTTCAAGAAAGTGATTTTATTTGTGGTTTGTCTCGAGCGTCTAGTTCGAAGATAAAAGTAGTTTTACGTTATTCCATAATAATCCGGTAAAATAGGATTTGTATTATTAAACATGCGGATCTAAAAGATGCATCTTATAATAGCATCGTTGACTCTCCCAGAACAGAAATTGTATGGCAATATAGTCAATAAATGAGAGGTATTCGAAAACTTAAAACGGTTTATTAAAATTAATGTTTAATATTCGGCATAATAGGAAATGAATTTCACCCGGCTGCAGTTGTGCAAATGAGATGAGTTTTTGCTGTTAATGTTTCATAAGAAGGAGCCAGACATTGGATCTGAGTCGATCCCTTTCGATAGAAAATCGAAAGAGTCAAGAAGGATTAGAATGATAACTTGTATAAGAATATGACAGTTAAGAACAAAAGATCCTCTTCGATTCGATTCCGAAGTCGATTTTGAGCGAGTTGGATTTTTTCCGGATATATTCACAATACGTCATTTGAGTTGAGGTTTAAAAACAGGTTGCATACACGTTTAGCAGCGGTAAAATAATATAAGCATTTTCTTTTCATTAAGATTAGTGTATTCCTTCCAGTTTGTCTAGTTTACTCATCATTATTGAAATTAGGTAGTGCAACTTTTGCTTTACAGTTAACCACACAAACAGCTTTATATGAGATAGATATTGTCCCTCAATACTAGACACAGGATATGACTTCGATGTTAGATATATGGTGAAAGTCAATTCTTAGACCTTACGAAAAGAAAAATATTTCTTAAAGAAGTAGTTATTCATTTCAACAATAACAAAACTAAAATCATTTATAAATAGAATGTCGATTGATCAATCACACAAAACTATGAAAGAGCAGCTACGTTGTAATATTGACTACGTGTTAAAAACCATCTTGTTAATCAAAAATGCTCAACTTTGAAGTAATTTTATCGTTTTTTTGTTATTCTTTTCTTCGTAAAGTTGAAGACTAAAGTAATATTTTCATCGCTAAGCGTGGAGAATGTATAGTCTTTAATTATTCAATGCACATAAATATTCACAGGTTTATTACTATTAGGTTACATGACGTATCAATATCTATGCCTTATTCGTCCATTACTGGCGAATGCAGTTCGAAGTTGCACCTTGTATCTGAATAAGGCCAGTGGTTCATAGGTAAAAGTAAATAATGCCAGTAATATCTATGAACTACTGGTCTACTTACGCACATAGAGAAAATGGTTTTATCTGCTGATTTATGAATTGAGGCTGACTGGCATTAAACTTAAACAGCGGCGATTGGTAAGCAACTTAACCTTAACAAACATCATCAATGTACATGAATAGAGTTTTTGAGGAGTTTTTCGCCAGCACGCAATATTAAGGTATCTGCGGTCAGAGGAGCGAGTTGTACTATCCATCGCTTCGAAAGGCTGCAAATTCTGTTTGCATCGATGCTTCTTGGAAATATTTTGCCAGAAAAAAGTAACAGATAAAACTTTGTTCCAAAGGTTTAAAGATGCAGTCATTTTACATGTCCTGATATTTTTACTTAATATCATGATTTTTTCCCGCTTTACTCTCCAAAATATTAAATTAAATTTAGTTTATATATTTTTTTATTGCAATTTTATCCCAAACAAGGCATATTGCTACTTTGATGTAGGGGGGTACTATCAGAGACATAAGCTACAGGGCCACTATGTGGGAAGTTGGGCAGCAAGATGTCAGTTAACGTTACACTTGAACTCCTGCATGCCAGTACAGTTGGGGAAGCAGGGACTCGGAAGGGAATTCCAAAGTCCAACGGCTCTGGAGAAGAAACTACTGGAGTAGAAAGCTCTCTTACATCTAGGGATCTCAACTGTTAAGGGGTGGTATTTTGCTGCTTTTAGGGTTTGTCGGGGATACTTACGTCGGGGGCACAAGTGCTTGCGCCAGAGCATTCACTATTGAAATACTTGTAGAACAGGCAGAGGTATGCTACATTTCGTCGATGGGGCAGAGACTGAAGCTAGCTTAGATGAGAGTTCAGGACCTATTTGGTTGGGGACTCTCTTTTGAACCCTTTCTAGGAGGGAGAGACTAGTAGCAGATGCACCAGCCCAAATATGACAGCAATACTCCATACATGGGCTAATGGTGGCCTTATAGAGGTACAGGATACTTTCACACGTTGGCACGGTAGAGAGAACCTACCCTTTTTGCAGCGTTTCTGGCAATGCGCCCAATGTAATTGTTCCAACTCATGTTTCCCGTAAACGTTAGGCCAAGGAGTTAAAAAGATGCACTTTCAGATAAAGATTCTTTGGCCATTGCTATTGGTGGTAGAGTAGGTTACTTGTAGTTATTGAAGGAAAGAAGTTTAGTCTTAGCAGCATTGAATGTGACCATCCATTTTTGTCCCCATTCCACTATAGCTCGGAGGTTTTAGTGGATTAGTTCTTGATACGGGTTCATTTAATTTCCTGTTGTGTCGGTTATAGAGAGTGATGTCATCAGCATATATACCCATACACAATTTTGTCAGGGAAGTCATTTATGAATATTAGAGATAATAGAGGTCCTGGTGCTGTAATAAAAGACTCCAACAAAGTCAAGGGAGATAACATTAAGAAAATCATGCACAAGGAAATGGAAAAACAAGGCCTAAAAGTAGGCGTATTAGCTAACATAAAAAAACAAACTTACTGGACGTCACGTTAAATTTAGATAAAACAAACATGAACCCTACTTAAAAGATAAAAATAATCCAATATACGTAAACCCTAAGTCTAATCATTCACCATCAATTATAAAACAGATTCCTAACTCGATCATATGTAGACACAGCAAAAACTCAAGCGATAAAAATCTATTTAACAGGTCAACCATTTATGAAAAATCCCTAAAAATAGTGAATAAAAAATATTGATATCAAATATAAGCAACAAAACACCAATGACTATAATAAAATTACAAATAGAAGAAACATAAATATATACGACGCCATACAATCAAATATTAAAAACAACACTTGGAAATAAATTTATAGATCTTATTGAAAAGCAGTTCCCGCAACCAACCCCTTACACAAAATTTTCAATAAAAATACCCTAAACTTATCATACAGCTGATGCGATAATTTAGAGATAGTAATTATAGCACATAATAACAAAATGTATAATAAAAGCAATGAAAACAACAACAAAATAAACAATTAAAAAGTGGACACAATGACAAAAATAAAACTAACACAAAAACACATATGCCTCTAGTAGAAATAATAATAATAATAATAATAATAATAATAATAATAATAATAATAATAATAATAATAATAATAAAAATAATAATAATAATAAACCAACTCCGGACAATAACAACAATACCAGAAATAAAAATGAAAATACTAATAACGAACAAGATCAATGCAACTGTAGATACCGCACACTCTGCCCACTTTAAAATAAACGTGTATCCAAAAGCATAGTTTACCAGGCAACAATATTTGCGAACGAAATCCCGAATAACAGGAAATATTACATAGGTAGTACTTCATTAGATTCCAAAACACAATATTATGACCACAAAAGTGCATTCAATAATAAAAAAAACACCGTATGAAAACAACGCTTGCAAACAAATATGGGAACTCAAGAAAAGCAGACGTTCGCCGGGAGTCGAATGGAAAATAGTAAGACAAGCAAACACATGTAGATACCTAGTGATCCATGTAGATTATGCCTTCACGAAAAATTTGTTATCCAATACTTTAAAGAACCTCAGCATCTATTAAACTGTAGGAGAGAAATAGCGAACAATAGTGTTCACAGGATAAAATTTACTCTAGGATGGAGATATAAAATAATTTTAAAACTAACAATAACAATAGAAAATAAACAAATAAAATAAATAAATAAATAAATAAACACGCATATACATAAACTATCCCCCCCACACACACAGATATATATATATATATATATATATATATATATATATATATATATATATATATATATATATATATATATATATATAAACTAACATATAACAAACTTAACCCAGATTTAAAACAGGTCCAGGCACTAGATATCTACACTAAATAGCCAGAAAGGGACGGGCCACCGGAGGTCAAATACCCCTTTTCCTGTAAGTGCTTGCTCCTTGGTTTATTAGGAAGGGTGCCGTGGATACTAGAAAGCTGATTGACTAACAAAAAACTCAATAGAATGTGCGTATATAAAAACTCTAGACAACCACAAAATTCTCGCATAAGCCTGGAGAATCCTAGAGTGGATGAAACGCGAAATATTCAGTGTTGCTTAATCGATATATATATTTTATAACTTACTAACTATCTCTACCTCGTATTGAGCACTGTTGAAGTCAATACTTATAGTTTACGCATAAATTTATATATATGGGCACACTGTCCGCCCCCCCCCAACTAATTACTCCCCTCTATCGCATGACAAACAATTTAACCGCCTAACAAATACTAATGCACTTCACGCATAGGAAAAAATATTCATTTTGTCTATTTGTAAAATTATATAATATATTTGTATATATAAACAGTAAGACGATATGACTATTCTTTATTCTAATCGAGTTAAATAGTTTTGCGTACGACAGAGAAAGGAAAACAATGTACGTAAGAAGTGTATCACTATAGGTTTGATTTTATGCAATGGGCGCATAGATGTTATTTTCTGGGCAAATATATTTAGTAGAGTGGGTTTACAATTTAACTGTGTTACAATATTTTCACAATTTATGAGTGCGCATGTTCATAACAGTCGTTGATAACTGCTCACACAATGGTTATTTTTAGTAAATTTATATATTGTATTCTTATATTTTTAATCGGAGCGTTAATAAATTTATTAATGATGACTATCTAAAATCATTTGGCATTTAATAATGTGCTTAACATATGTTTTATGACGTTTTTAAGAGTATACTGTATCATTGGTTACCTATCTCGAATAGGGAAGAAGAAAAGCTGTTATAATTGGAATTCGAAAACGAGAGAAATATTATACCAGTTTTGTCCGCTACATATCACTGGAAACGTCGTGTCTTTTAATCAACTTATCTAGCACCCTAGCTTAAATGTTTAGTATAATTTAATATAAATGTAAGTGAATGGTACAATATATATATATATATATATATATATATATATATATATATATATATATATATATATATATATATATATAAATTACTCTCCTACAAAACACTGCACTGTGGAATATATGGGAAGATACACGAAATTTTTGTACTGTATTAAAACTTCTGCTCGTTAGTACAGTCCTGAAAGCAGGAAATGAGAAAGAAATTGCAAACGATAACATTATCCGGAAATAATCTACGAAAGTAGAACGCCTCCAGGCATCTAGGTATCTCTACAGTGTAAGGACGGTATTTTTTTTCTAGACGAGGATATATATATATATATATATATATATATATATATATATATATATATATATTGCAATAAATTTGTCAGAGCAAATTCTATTAACGTACTTATAAATCAGACACGGGTATGTATACAATGCTACATGTATGAGACAGGGGTAATAGTTTTGTCTTTGATGCGGATTTATTTATAGTGGTAGATTTACCAGTTTAGATATGAAAACAACAGTTCCTGCATTTGCGAATATTTTGTAGAAATAAAAGATACTATCAAGTGTGAGTTATTTCATACCATAGTAGACGTAACCCCTCTTTTTGCAGTAGACTTGGCAATGTCGTCAATAGATTTATTTTCAGTTATGTTGCTTTTGAATGTACAGTCGAAACGAGTCACCAACGAGTTGTAAATTTTGGTGTAATTATCCATGGTTATATGTGATTGATAATGTTTCTTGTAATTGTTAAAGGAATGCAGCTTAATCTTTGAAACATTAAATATTCGCGTCCATTTCCAGCCCTATTCCACTGGAAACCATTTACTAAGGTTTCTGTTGTCATTATTTCTTTGTTTCCTTATATCTATTGTAGAGGGTTATATCATCCGCAAATACACCCAACTTTGACACAGTTTTATCACGGAGGTCCTTTAACAATATAAGATAGAATATACGATAAATGATAGACCCCCGAGATACCCCCGTATTAATGGTATGTTATTATGTTGTTTTGATGTATGTTGATCGAGAACAACCTGGATGTTCTTTTTGTCTCCGGACGATCTAATTATATCTAGCATTCATACGATAATATTTTTCGATTTAATTTTCATTATGGACCCTTCATTCAGATGTTGCCTAGGGCTTTAGATGTATCCCTTATTTCCCATGACTTATGTAGTGCATGGTACATGGGGTCAGAAGAGACTGTTAATATATCTGCAGTAAAAAAGGGTTAAACTTACAATGTATCAGGTAAATTTGACACTCTGTTGTCCAAACTTCCAACTCCACAAGTTGGCTTACGCACGCACCTTTTTCCAACTCGTTCTCCTGTTCGCGTCACTTCCGTTATTGTTCTTATGTATTATTTGCATCGACACGGCAAAAGTCTGTGTCGCTCATGTAACTGTCGCCCATAGAACGAAGTGGGTGTCCCATTTTAACCTTTCTTTCATCCCTGTTTTAGTTACACGACTGAATGCTCGCAGCACACCACATGCTAGCCAAGTAAGTTACCATTTTCTCTTTGTTTAAATGCATATTCTTTGTCAGAAAGAATAGGTGCTTATGGAGCGTCTGATTAACTTTTTGATTTTAATGGAGAAAGTGAGGAGACAGATGAGGCAATTATTGAGCGTATCAATTTCGTCATCAGAATTGTGTATACTGGACACAGAAGTTCTTTACCAACTATCAATGAGGAAAGATTAAGCAACGCATTTGTTGTAGAGTTTGCAGATTACAGAGGTTAGCGTAGTATAGCATTTCTTTATTAATAAAACAAGGATGAATTCCGATTTAAACTCTTTGCACATGAGAATATGATGATATTGCTAGATGATATTATTTCTTTCATATAACATTGATTCTATTGCTGCTTTCGTTGAATCCACGCAGTTGTTATTCGTAGTACCGCGGAACACGTTGTGTTAGGAAAGAGGGTAACCATAGAAAAGGATAGGAAAGAATGTGATGAATAGTATTTAGACTAGTGACAATAGCAAAAGATGTGTATAATTACTAGGTCATATCTCATTTAGAAAATAATTGAACTACAAAAGATGATGAAATGAACAAATTGAGAGGAGTGGTATATAATAGTTCATTTACATTTACGATTCTTTTAATAAGAACTAACTCTTAGATGTAATTCCCTGGCGTGGACAGGAAATGCCACTAAACAAATAGGTGAGGGCCGAATAAGGATCTCAGTTCGATTATGAGGAGACAAGGCAGATAGATAAACTGACCTTGAAATCAAACTAAACGCCGCCCAAAATTGAAAAATATTCTCTGCATTTACGCTAAATGCAGAACGTATCTTGTTATTTTTTTCCTACAAGATGAGATACTGATAATGTATTCCTTTGATAAGAAGTTTAGACTGTATCCTGCGGCTGTGATAAAGAATTGGTTGTTGTGGGATTTTTTTCTCAAATTAAATATCGCTTTTTACAAATTTTCTAATGAGTAACTACTTATCAAAATAAAAAATGAGGCTTAAGGATAAGCGATAAAGAGATCAATACATGTCCAGCTAAATATTGTATAATATTATGAGAGGATTGACAATGATAACTAGAATGATTACTCAGGAGCGCTTTCATGCTAAGTATTTTTGACATTGGATTTGAAAACGACGATGATTAAAAACCATTTTTCAACGGGTAAATGAAATTTATTTTCATTTGTGCTGGGGAGTCGATGTTTAGGCGTAGATATATTACAAAGATAAGCTAGTAATTTGACCTCATTTCAGCAGCCTACATGGAAATATCGATAGACTAGAAACGGCTATAAACGTTTGTACTGTGAGAAAAGAACTACATACGAACATTGATTATCCTAATTGGATTGTAAAATTGATGATGTATTCTGTCAAGGTAGTTGGAAAAAAGTGTGCTGAGGCGGAACCTACTTAGTTATTGCAGTAAAACTACATTTAATGACGAATTTGACAATTTTATTAGTAGAACATTGTACTATATATGACGTTTTCTCGATGATTCACCCAAAGTCAAAAGTATACATTAGTTAGGTGTTGGATTCTTCGGCATCTATATATGTATACGATTGCATCAACATCAGGTACATTTTTGATATAGAATTATAAAATCTTTCATTCAGCAATGTTACTAACAATTTGAATATAATCTTCCCTTTCAGATTTGATATAAACTCAAATATCTGTAGTAAAACTTAAAAAATATATTTTTTTTTACAGTAAAGAAATGCTGCTGGGATATGTGCATCCTCAGATATATGTAGGGTCACAGAGTCCTTGTCGGCAGTGTCTCTTGATGCTTTCCCATACATTCACGCACTGGGTTCGCATCACGGATGCGCCCCAAGACAGCCATTTATCAAAATGAAACAACGTTAGCATTTAATTATTGTAACAATCTCTGATTTAGAGTTACCTGCCCTCTCGATGCTGCCGGCCATAAATTATGAGGAAATGGCGGTATGCTTGATTCCTAACGAGAGAGTGATGGCAGGTGCGAGACGGTATGGGGTTCAAGGTTTGGGGTCGGGTGAAAGGGTAATGGACAATATTACCACTCATAACTAACTGCGAACACGACATGAGTGAGGTAGGCGTCAGAGGTAAAGTAGATTCGGAGGAAAAGAGATATAATGACATAAAGGAAGATGCAGAGAAAGAGAAAGAGCAAGCACTTGAAAAAGAGAAACAGTAAGAAAACAAAATGACCTTTTAAATACGAAGACAGATAGAAAGAGAGACACTAAATTATTTCCTTCGTTCACCGCGTTTTTGTAAAAAAGGAAGGCATTGCAAAAAATGATGGATATATAACATCGTAGAATCACAATTTATAAAAAAACAAAGAATGAAATAATCACTCAATGTAAAAGAAGAGTAGAAAAGGGAAAAAGCGAAAACAGTAGAAACAAGAAAAAAGACCAATAATTGCAGGGAAAAAAGAATATTAAAAAAGAGAGGAATAAATAGGCTATGGAATATTTGTTTGCCTCCATGTTTTAGAAAAAAATAGTGTATACGATATAGTAAAAACGGATAGATAAAACTGGAAGAAAATGAACATTCCGACAAAGAAAAAATAAATAAACAGATGAGCGAAAGCGCAGAAAGGTAAGGGGGGTAAATACTTTTACAAACAGAAAAAATAGAAAGGCAGAGCAAAGAAAGACACACCGTATAAAAGTAGTAATAAGGTCAGAAAATAAACGAAAACGTAATAGAGGACGTGGGATACAGTAAGAGAAAAGAAAGGGAGATATGATGAGAGAAAGAGAGAGAGAAAGAGAGGGAGAGAGGATGAGAGAAAGAGAGAGAGAGAGGGGGAGAAAAGATAAACTATAACAAAAAGGAAAGCTAAGCGTAAGAAAATACCAAAGATAAACAAAAAGGATAATAGAACCAAATAGAAAATTGTATACGAACTGGTAGTCAAAGACAGGAGTAGATAACATTTTGAGAAATTTAGAAAGAAAAATACAGAAAGAGAGTCAGAAAGATAGACAAAGTAATGATAGAGTAAGAAAAATGGAACATCCCAGATTAAATGTAATGTGATGTATATATATATATATATATATATATATATATATATATATATATATATATATATTGGTTTAACAAAAATCAAGACATCAAAGAATGTATTGATAGCAACAAATAGTGTATTTCAACGTTAGTTACAATTGTTTCAAGACTACTGAAATACACTATTTGTTGCTATTAATCTATTCTTTGATGTCTTGGTTTTCGTTTTAACAATATATATATATATATATATATATATATACATATATATATATATATATATATATATATATAATTATGAAATATGATAATTGTGTAGCTTACAGTTTAAGTCAAATCTTTTTGGCTTAAAACTTATTGGTATATGAATGATTACTGAATTTTCAATTATATACACCAAGTAAAATTCTCTCTCTCTTTCTCTCTCTCCCTCTTTCTCTCTCTCTTTATATATATATATATATATAATGTAGAAAAGGGATAAAAAAGCGGGTTGTGATCAGTTGTAGATTCGCACATAGGAGCCTTTAAAAAAGCGATACAAGTTGTTCGAGATATAAATGATATTTAATTATGAAAAATGTATAATCATAATAGCTAACTTAAAACAAATCATTCATATTGCCGAAATTGTAATAAAGTGACAAATAATAAATGTGAGAAATAGTCAGTAACATAATTGTAAAGATTGTTCCTGAGTTTTGTTGATGGGGATTGCAAACGCCAATCGAATTGAAAATAGCTATATCTTAAAGTGAAATGGGGTATTCGGTGGAAACATAGGAATGCATTGGATAAAAGTATCTTCACCTGTGAAAGGTCTTGTTAATATTGTGATTTCTATGATGGTTTTCATTTATTTTTTTTTACTGCAAGCCATGTGTCATTGCATAGCTTGGCTTGGTTTATTTTTCGCAGCATGATAAGTAGTATGCCAATTTGCAATTGCAGTACATACGGGGCCATTCTTGGTAAATCTCGTGAAGTCAACAATTCTGTTGAATACTTAACCACTTCATCTGCTTCCACAAAAGTGTCGATAGACTTTTACGTGACAACCTCACTCGGAATTTTAAGCCGAATAATATCGTTAAGTTCATGGACGTTTTTTATTGCGTTGCAAGAATAGTTCGTTCTCTCAGTCAACTAGAATTCTTATAATTTATTTTAATATCTTAAAACCCTTTTTTACCAACTTTTGTTTTGATGTAACAAAAGTACAGAAATTATGAATGAGCGGAATTGGCCTTTAACTCGGAGAGCCGGCACTTTTCCGTATCCAATGTCCCACGATTGATGCGAAAATTTCGATGTAAATCGAGCGTTCTGCAACTGGATTCGCATGTTTTGACTTAAAATGTCTTCACATTGCACATTGCAAAATAGAGTATTTGAGGCAAGCATTTATTTCATTTGCTGGTGTCGATTGCGTAATTACATTTAACGTTCGTCTGAAATCTCCTGCATTCAATAGTACTGCAATCCCAAGTAGTCTAACATTGCCACGCAAATCTTGCAAGAATCGATCAAGACCCTCAAGTAAATTTTGTGTGTCATTGTGCATTTATCCAAAACAATAAGTTTGCAGGTCTGCAACATTTCTCCATGCCGGATGTTAGGAGATATTGATAATGTGTGAATTGAATGTTTGATAGTAATTTCAAAGCAGAATAAGTAGTTCTCCTATCTGGTCGTAAGGTCGCAGCTATTTCGCATATGGCAATAACTAAGGCTATGTTATTTTGTCATCGAATGGCTGCCAACATCAGTTTAATTAGAAAAGTTTTACCAGTTGCGGTATGTACTTGTAAAAGTAGCAGTAATTTTCAAATAACTTCTATTCCTACATTAAGTTAAGAAGTGACTAAAACAGGAGTTTCTATGTTTTGCCAATACTGTCTCATATACTGTAATTAATTTAGGTGACGAAAATACGATTGCTTCATGTTTTGAAAATAACTTATTGACTGTAATTAATTTAGGATACTAAAATACACTGAGGGGTTGGAAATAGATAGATAGATAGAGAGAGAGAGAGAGAGAGAGAGAGATAGAGGTGGGAAGTAAGATACAGATAGGGAGGAAGAGAGAGAAAATGAGAGAGGGAAGAATATAGAGGAAGTGAGAGAGAGAAAGGAGCTCAAAGAGAGATGGAGAGGGGGAAAGAAAGAGAAAGAGGGAGGGAGATGGATAGAAAGAGATATAGAGAGATGAAGAGAAACAGGGGGAACTACAGATCACAGTTTTTTCCTCGATTATTGGAAGATGAATCCTTTTAGACTGGGGTAATTTTAAAATTTTGTTACTATCCAGAGTATCCCTTTATCTTAGAGCTGGGTGTTCTACACATTAAATCCTGACCGGTACTTGTGCAGAATTTGAACCAGACGTAAATAACTAGAAACTCGGTTTTGCTCGAAAAATGATCGCTTTCGCCGAGCGTCGCCAAGTGTCGCCGAGACTCATCGAGGGTCGCTAATTATCAAAGCGTAACACCTACTCAAGAATATCGAAAAAAATGTAAATACAATGAAATCAACAGAAAAAATATAACACGATTAAATAGAAACAGCGATTTACCGTAAAAATGTATGTTTTATTCTTGTAGTGTTTGATAAAAACAGTTTTTTTTCTACACATATGTAAAGACACAACTGTTATTTTTCGGCATTTGTCGAACAATAAGATTATTATTATTATTATTATTATTATTATTATTATTATTATTATTATTATTATTATTATTATTATTATCATCACTGTTATTATTATTATTATTAATATTATTATTATTATTATTATTATTATTATTATCACTGTTGTTATTATTATTGTTGTTATTATTATTGTTATTACTATTCTTGTTTTATAGAAAATATATAAAAAATAGGCAATATTTGTAAAACAATCGCTTAGAAAAAACACACACAAAAAACGAAGGTTTATACCGTTCAAAATGAGCCACTCTTGCAGAAAAAAAAACTGTTTCATAGAAAATGTTTTAATAGGGTAATATGTTTTAATTTTAAATGTATAAAACACGCTTGGATTGGATAAACCACTATCACAAAATGTCGATGCAATCGCTTCAGTGTTTTTTGATTATCGATTATAAACATACCCAGACTCCAAGAGTTTAATATATATATATATATAACTGAGCTCATAAATTTATGATTTGAAAGCTGTTTTTTGTTTCTGGAGCAGATATAATGTTGTGAGAATGTAGAAAGCAATCTCCTTCAGAGATGTTTGTAAAAAGCGGAGACGTTCCATTGCATTTTGGCAAAAGTACAATGAGAATGGTGGTAAATATGGAGACAACATTCTGAAGCACAAACGTTAGCTCGTTTTAACGAAACACAACCTGTCTTAGTAGTTCTTTAACATTTTTGTGATAGAATTAGGAGGCTTTACTTCGAGGGTGACCCCTGTATTTATAAACGCGGCACGGACGCTCATGCACAACCTTCGTTAATCGCTGGAAAAATGCATTGAGAATGTAGATTATTACGTAGGAAGATACAATTTGAAGCAGAATAGGTCGATCGTTTTAAAGGATTTACTCTCTTCTTTGTCTTTCTTAATTTTTGTACGCGTTAAAATATGAGTTTCACAACTGGAAAGTCACTCGTAGAATAATACATTTTTTAGGAATGTTCAAATTAATCACTTGAACCAGAGTTTTACGACAGTTTTATGACCACGTAAACTTCCAAAAATATATATAATGCTAATAAAATGATCTAAAACGTTTATTCCAATTTCGATTAACATCCACAACCTAATAAAGATTCAAGTATGCCCAAAAAATGTTCTATCCATATCTGCCATATTTTCATTGTTAAAAAAAACGAGTCGCATTGGAAAAATGTATTTAATTGTTAACTGTTGTTAAAATTGAAACCAAGTCGGAAATAATGTTTAGAAGGATTACTTTATAAATAGCATATACGAAGATTCGTTAAAAATGTAAAGCTTTGTATTTTTGTTTTTACTTCATAAAATTGAAAGGCTACAAAAACAAAAGTGGTACAAATAATACGAGCAATAGTTTATACTCCATAATGTATTTCTTTTACATAGTCACTACCAGGAAGTTAATTGGCACACCTCTGCTTGTGACGAACGTTCAAGACTGATTATATTTTCGCCAGGAATTCATAGTCATCATAACAATTCAATTCGCAATTCCCCTTATCCCTTTGGCAGAAAAAAAGTAGAAATTATTTATAGAACGCCAATGATATATATATATATATATATATATATATATATATATATATATATATATATATATATATACTGCAAACAGCTATTTTTAACTATCCAAGTAGTTATGCGTGATTATGAGTGTGGCAAGCTTAACATTCGAAATATAACGAAATTAGAATACTCTCATCGATAAACTCACATCTACCTAGATATCTCGACTTGATTTTGAAAGTATAATGTTTAAATAAAAAAGGGTATGCCTATCATTCATTCTTTCTTAAATGTTGGAAAATAAGAATTTAATAGAAATACCTTAACGGGATAATGGATTTTGCAAAGTTTATTTTTAATGTAAAAAGCACAATGCAAGAATTTGACTTACTTAATATTATATATTAACTATTTAATTTTATGTTATTCCATTTTTTTTTTATTTTAGATTTCGTTGATTTTCCAATTCACTTGAACATTTCTTCTTTTCCCAACACCAATCTCTGTTGTCCAAAAGGAGAAAATCTATCAGAAAACAATGAAAACAGTTTTGTGTAAGATGTCTGCGCAGGAGATGTCGTCATCTCGAGGGAGAATGGGGCATGTTGGGAGGGGAGTACGTTTATATGAGGGTAGGGAGAGACGACGGGTTCTTATTAGGTGTGACGTTGGCCAGATGCTTTGGTGACCGAGAGGGCAATGTTCAATGTGGTGCCGGCTGGCTGCTATGGTCGGGGCTTCATTCCACCCACTGGTTTTGGTGGTGTATGAGGGAGTTGACATGTCGCAGTTGTGTTTCTCGAGGTTGGGATTGTTTTTGTTTTTGGTGGAAGTGGGGTTCTTTGAACAATCTGTATCAAAAGTAGGAGTATGAAAGAAATGAGCAATGACGAACAACAGCATTGAAACAGCGAACGAGTTAATTAAATGACAGAAAGGGTGAATGAAAAATATAGAAAGAAAAATAGAAATATAGGAAATAAGGTGAGAGGATGAAATAAAAAAGAATGAAACAAAGAAGAAAAATGTATCTAAGGAAGAGAGGCATAAAAAGCTAAAATATTGGATCTAGGGGGAAAAGTAGCATAGCATAGTACATAAATAGAAACTAAAACTATGGGGAAGAACAGAACACGCACAGAAACAATAAGAAAAAGGAATAGAAAAATGTTGCAAAAAGAAGAGATGTAAGAAGTCTACAAAACAGCAGAAGAACGAACAAAATTATGTAAGCATTTACTGAAGCACAATAGCAAATAAATAAGAAAGGGAAAACGGAAAGTCACAAAAAATAGTAAAGAACATAAAAAAATTCTGGAAAAAATTGATGAATAATTTTTCCAAAGACAATAGAAAATAAAAACATAGAGAAAGCTGTACACAAAATACAAAAAGGAAAAAAAAAACATTAAAAAAGAAATGGAGACAAATAAAAAGATTAGGTCTATGTAAATAACTAGAAAATAGAAAATGGAAAAAAAGAATGAAAATACCGATTAATAAATCGCAACCGTAAAAGAAATAAAGAAGATATACACTATGAAAAAAATATACGACGACCTAATAATATACAAAAAATGCAAAATTATAATGAACAGAAAACTAGTCATAAGCAACAACGAATTAATAATGATGGAAATAATTTGATGAAGAAAATATACAGACGGTGAAAGAAAAATAACTAAAAACGATCAGACGCAGAGGCAAATGACTTTTCAATAATAAATGAATAGGAAGAATAAAAAAAAGTCAACATAAACACCGAAATATGGACATGAGTTTAAAAAAAAAATACAATACACATAATATAAAAAAATCGATCAATAAATGAAATTAAGGAAAATATAGTACAGTAAAAATAAAATGCCCCACAAAGAGCAGGAAAGGGGAAGTAGAATTAAACATTTAAGAAGAAGAAATAAAAGGAAAAGAAAAACAGAAGAAGAAGAAGAAGAAGAAAAAGAGAAAGACGAAGAAAGATTTTAAAAACCCGCGTGAAAAGTATCTAATAGGCGAAAAAATAACAATACAGCAAAAACAGAACATAATATGTAAGCAAATAACAGAGAATAAAAGCGAATTCTACTAAACAGCGATAAGACAACGAAAAAAAGAAGCATACCAAAACAAATGTTAAAAGAAGTACAGGCAAATAATGAAAAAATAAAAATAATACTGAAGTATCAAAAAGGTAAATTAACGAAATGAAGCAAGGATAATTAACATTGAAGAAAAATTGCAGAGGAAAGATTAAATCCACAAAATAAAACGTAAACTCGAAGTGGGAAAGGTAGAAGTAGGATCTAAAAAACAGAGCAAAAAGAAATAGATTAAAAGTAAATAAAAGAAGGGAAGAAAAGGAATTGAACAAATATAGCTGCAAAAATGTTAGGTTGGTGGCATGACTCGGGATGGACGCAAATTAGTTTCATCATTCAGGGCGGCACCCATCACCTCTCTAAGTAATTGATGTTCAGTTGGTTAGCTGCTGTCTCAATACCGTATTTTATAAAATTATCGGTGATATGATGGTGCTTCATGGCATCTCAAGAGGAGTAAGGCGATTGGCAATCTTCACTAAAAATAAAACAATTTAGAAATTAGTTTACACGAGGGCACTTAGTAAAACACACACACACATATACACACCCACACACACACACATATATATATATATGAAATGAAAATTATAATTGAATTAACCAAAATGATCCAAGATTGTAAAATTAAAGTAAACTATAAATATTAAAGAATTAATATTTATAAAATTATCTCAGCCAGATAAAAACGCTCGATGAAACCAAAGAGAAAATAGAGCTTATAATACGAGCAAACAGTTAATAAAATATGTTAAAACACTTTGAAATGAGTTAAAAACATATTTAATCTGAAAAGGAAAAAATAGATAAATGGATAGTCCAGTGACGGTAAAATCCAAATGTAAAACTTCAAAAAAGTTAAAAGAATGTAACTTTTTTTAATAAACTTTTTTGAAGTTTTACATTTGGATTTTACCGTCACTGGATTTTTTTTATCTTCCACCAGACTATCCATTCGTGTGTAATCACCTTTTTCTTGACCAAAATTCCTCTGCTTCACTTTTTTTTTGTTTTCAAGTAAGATCTTTGACTTACTTGTTGTTTCATCAAATACTTCTACATGCAAAATCCAATCCCGCATTTTGCTAATTCCTACCCTCTGATGAGAAGGAAAGTATTTCTTCGAAACTTCGCGGTTTAAGGACTATCCATTTATCTAGTGTTTACTTTTCAGATTAAATATGTTTTTAACTCATTTCAAAGTGTTTTTTTAAACATATCTTATTAACTGTTTACTCATATATATATATATATATATATATATATATATATATATATATATATATATATATATATATATATATATATATATATATATGGCATTTAAAAAGGCGAATCAATGCGGAAAAGAACTGGAATCACAAGAATAAAGAAATGAAAAACAAACGAATAGACAGGTATGTTCAAATAGAGAAATGTATAACTGTTTATTCATCTGTTATTTCTCGCCTTGTTATATAATAAATTTGTAATTGCGTTGTTGGAATATTCGGTTTAAAGTCCGTTGCTGGTATGGTAGTATGGGCATAAAACATAAACCAAAATAGATATTTATAAAAGTTAGTAAAAAATATAATAAAAATAAAATAAAGTTAAACACAGTTATCTTCCTTACAACATAAGTTACGCGGATCTTTACTGCGATACTATAATAAAAATAACCGAGTCGCTAGTTTGAAACGATAACAACAATAATAAGAAGAAGATGAAGAAGAAAAAGAAGAATTATAACAATAATTCGATGAAGAAAAAGAAGAAAAAAGTAAATAAACAAAATACATTAGCATAATGGTATAACAAATTTCACCGTAAGTATATATACTAATAGAAAAATATAAATAAAATAATAATAATAATATTAATAATAATAGCAAATAAAACAAGATTAATTTATATATATATATATATATATATATATATATATAACAACAGACCTAATGGAAAATAATAACAACAAGCAAGAGGTAATATAGTTTGGTTCAACATCTGGCCTAATAAAACATAGAATTTCAACGCACAAACATTCTTTTAAAAATAACTCTCTGTCAAACCAAACTATTCTATCCAACTATATTTGGCAACTAAAAAACAGCAATATTTCTTTCAACTTAAAATGGCAAATAATTGAGACTTGCAAATCATAAACCAGGAGATAAATTTTGTGCACTATGTACAAAAGATACCCTAAAAATTTTAAAATATGAAGATATAAAAATACAACCAAACTATTAAATTCTAGACAGGAGCTTATGACATGTAGTCATAGACGTTGGTTTAAATTTAATAAATATAAACCACCTTAAATCATTAAAAATTACTTATTAGTAAAAATAGATTAAAATTATTATTTTTTTAATAAATTAAGTTAGACTAATTATCTCCCTTACACCCGTCAAATAAATAAAGTAAAGAAAACATGACAATTATCTCCCCTTAAAATATGTAATAATAATATTCTCTATATATTAACCGTAGCGTCTTTAAATCAAAAATACGCTAACGGAAACAATTTATTGCACGAGCGTCCCCCTCTTAAAATTCATTATTCAATAAGATAAAAAGCTATAGCAAACATCTAAATGACTATTTTAACCACAGTTCCTGATTACAAAAAACGAAAAATTAAAAGGTAAATTTCTCTCTATATTTTTAAAGCAAATTTATTATGTAAATTCAAAAATATATATTTTTCTCTACTTATTTCTATCTCTTACCCATATTAATTTTCTTATAAATTTTAAATCCAGACCTTTATTTCAAATTTGTTAGATTCATCTGCCTTACTTTTAATGCTAGGTTTATTTATGGTGTCTTTTAAATTCAATAAAAACCCTTCAAAATTTGCTGATGAGGAGACCTTGCTTATCAAAAAACTATATATAATTATTGTACATAACTTGATGTATACGACAATAAAAAGCATTGTTTTCCGAAACGAACGTACAGATTATTGATTCTGTTGTTGTTCCTTCTTATGAAACTGATTTTTAATTTGATTAAAATTTGATTTTTAAATTTTAAATTATCAATCACATTACTTAATATTGAATTAGCTCTAGGACATTTAACTATCGAGCTTATTATATATCTTAATTACAACGAGCACTTTCTATTTCCTGTATTTTCATTAAACTAGTAATTTCACTGTTACATTAAAATACACTCAGCTCCTTAGACTATTGTTCTAATCTCCTATATATATATATATATATATATATATATATATATATATATATATATATATATATAGCCAATAAATATTTAAAACAAAAAAAAGAATTACACCCAGCTACCTCCGGTTTTAACTAGTCACATCGTACTGCGGTCCTAACCCCTATCCGCAGTCCTGTTCTCTTCCGGCATTTTGAATATACTTCTGTATCATTTTTGAAAAGGGGAGGCATTTTCTCACGAAATTCATCATAGTTTCATATCAGCTACGGATGTATATACATTGGAGATACAACAACTGTATTACAAATTAGTTATATAATGAGATGAGGAAAAATAGATGAATAAACAATTAGACATTTCTCTTCTTGAACATACCCGTCTATTCGTTTGCTTGTTTTTCTTTTCTTTACTCTTGTGGTTTCGGTTCTTTCCGACTTGGTTTTGGCTTTTTAAATGTCCATATATTCCTTTACCAGCAATGCTTCAAGCAAAATTCCATTTATGTTTACATACATACATACATACATACATATAGTTGTAGTCATCAGCATACACACGATTATACTGTATCGCAGTTAACCAACGCGGCTAGTCATATAAGACTATAACATATCCCTTGACCTTCCAACACTCTAATTCATAGTCGGAAATGCTAACTTCCGACCATGAGATCAGTGCTCGTAAATGACCTCATAAAATACCCCTTTCTATAGACAGTTGCCATTGCTTTTAGGTTTGACTTCTTGTCTCTTTGACAAACTAGCAGGACCAGTAAACCGTCATTGCCTGGTAAAACCTCTTCTCTTCCTCGCAAAAATGTAAACTACGTTTGTTGGTACCCTGCAGGTACTGTTTGCATCTGGAAAAAAAAGCAAATTGTAGAACCAATGGAAAAAAAGCAAATTGTGGAACCAATGGAGTCTAATTCCTTAACACATCACTCCATCCCTTTTTACAGTTCGCAGTCAGATTTTTTTTCACAGACTGCTCTCTCCATCCTCAAATTATTCGTCAACAATACAACATACTCACAATCCCATATCCACACTTTTTATGCAGGGTTCTCACCCTTTTTAATTCAAACGTTCACAAGAAATTTAATTCGAAAAAGTTCGTAAAATCATCAAAAATATAAAAAGTGCAAAGTTCGTGAGGGCTAATATAATTTCTTTTTTTTCACATGCAAGTTTTTTCTTCTGGTTAAGTTCAACAAGTATCTCATTTTTATCAATTTTGGTTCATTTTTTTTTCACAGAGTCATAGTCACAATTTTACAGACTTTTTTCAAGTTTTTTTTTTACTTCGCTGCTATCAACAGCACAGTCTCGTACAACACAGGGTTGCAGCCCGCATCAGGGTTCTCAAAGGGCACTCTTTTTATTGAGCCACGGGAGTCTTCTCACCTTAAGTAGTTATAGTTGAATCTTCACCTTTTATTTCACAGTTCAAGTCTTTTTTCATAAGCATCTTGTAAGATTTTCTTTCACTGAGGACTTTCCCTCACCGCTATAGACGGTCATTCAAGGTATCGTTGGGACTTCCTTTCGATAGTTTTCAGCTCAGCGCCCTGCAAGAATCTTAGAAAAAATAGACAGAAAAGAAAAGAAAAGAAAAGAAGATCTTCAAGTCGTCTTCAGTTCCTCTGGATTTCAGCATCAGGGGGGTCTTCAAGTTGCATCTCGTTTTCGTCAGCACCAGCATCTTCCAGGACCACAGGCGGTCTCGAACCAGGATCTCCTCCTCTCCTGCGACCTATGCAATTGGCTTCGAGGTGCTCATCACCTTTCCTTCCTCTCATCTTTGCTCTCATCACGCACCATGCAACCACCAACAACAGCACAATTATCGTTACTAGCATGCTCACTCCAGCGCCTGTAACCACTACCTTATGAAGCCTATCCCTAGCTTCTGTAATGCCCAGACGGTTTAATCGGCCCTGTAATTCACCCAACTCCATTTGTCTTACTCCTTCCATAGCTTTTGGTAGCCTAAGTTTGGTATGTGGCGGTGAACGATGAATCAGGGGATCCCAAAGGTCAGTGGTCATTCGCTCACTCTAACTCAGGTGCTTTTAACAGATACCGTTCCTCAACCTGATAATATGCAGGTAATCCTATGCCCTTTCCCCAGGCTTCACAACCCCTGTCCAGTTGTACCATAGTTAAAGGTGGTCCCACCTTGATTATCCCAGCAGCCGTGTTACCGGATACCTAAGACAATTCCATCTTCTGTTGCGTGGATACCAACCAGGTTCCTTTGGCTACTCGTATAGCCAGTGGCAAAAGATCTTCACTTGCCACTTCAACCCTGCAGACGTTATTTATCACTCTCTCATACCCCTAAAATAATCCCAACACACACAGCCCATGATCTCTAGTGACATACAACGGACTCTGAGACCATTATTTCGGCATATTCCTGCCTCTCGCTGATTCAACTGCATGAATTTATCTCTGGCCATATTGAATGCTACATACTCTGACTCCACTCTGTAACTGGCTACCAATCCTAACTTGGGTGTGTTTAGCGAATAGGGTACAACTTGATAAACCTTATATTTGGTTCCTCGTTCTATCGAATCCTCTTCGATAATTCAAACAAACACACCAATGTTTTATCCCCCAAGAGTTTAATATTCGGATATATTATCCTACTCCCACACCTTGTATTTATTAACGCAGCTATGACTGACATGCATCAATATCCCCAACCTCCCTCCAGGCCGAGCGCTCATCAATGCTATTTTTTTCATAACCATAAGCAGAGCGAATGGGGTGCTCAGGGCCACCGAAGGTCAACAATTCGCGATTCTGTCCACGTCGCGTTACACAGTTCCCTCCTGGTCTCCACAGATACACCAGCCTGATCACGCCCACGCTCGGAACAAAGCGAGGAAAATTCTGCCTGTCAGTACACAACTATTTACAAAAAGTCAAGCGCCTTTTTGTCAGAGGCTGTTTAAACAACCAATTCAGTTTCACTAAAATTACTCCGTACCCTCGTGGACAGTCAAAATAATAATAACAACCACAGGAAGCTAGATACGCCTCCTAATTTATCGAATTCCTTTCGATATTTAAAAACACGTTCTCATAATAACTCTTTTCTCCGTGCGACGCACACACACTCGTGCAGACAACGACATCAATTTCAACATAATTAATCCGTTTCCCTATGGACGATTAATTAAAAATACTACAGGGAGTTATCCACACGCCCCCAGCGTCCTCCCAGGTGGCATGTCCGAATGGACCCGTACCCAGAAATGCACCACGAGGCCAGCAAGGATCGGCAAACTTCTTACTCCCAGAATTCAACTTAAATTTCAATTTAACTGCTCCGTAATTCATTTCAACTAATTACAAAAAAATAATTACTAAAATACGTGATATTTAACGACCCCGCAGGTCGCGCCCCCAAGGAGACCCAGTCAACGCCTAGTAATCGTACGAGAAATTCTATCTTTTTTTTTTTCAATTAATATCTCCAGGTGCGAACATCACGCACCTGATTTACTCGCAAGGGAAAACCCCATCTAAAAAATAATAAATCACCTTTCACGCACAATTGAGTGTACCACACTTCACTCAGTGATGCTAATAATTATTTCCAATTATTTTCATTCAGTCTTGCGGCCTTTTTGGGCCTTATTTCACCATAAAAAATCCTTCCTGACTGAGGCAAAATTTAAATTTCTTCCAAAAGTCAGTTTAACCACCGAAATTAATGCTTATAATAATTCTCAACTGAACTCAACTAAAATTTGTTTAGTTTAATAAGGAAATCCCTCCAGGCTGAGGTAATAAAACAATTTTTTTCAAAAATCAATTCAACTCTCAAGATTTAATAATTCCAATTTTCCTCGTTAATACACTAAAGCACAACTCTGAGAAGTTTAATTCTCAACACAGCGTTCAACATCGCTACATAAATACGCAGCCGATATCCAGCTAAAATATTTCGTCAAAGTTCACGAACTGCTTAAAATAGTATTCTGTTCTTTTTGTTTTTTTTTAAACCCAAAAAACTTTTGTCGTCAACTAAACTCAATCATCGGAGTTCTTCCTTCACAATTAAAAATTGTAATGCCACTACAGTTATAAGTCATTATCATCAGAGCCAATCCGCTCTCAACAGAACTCAACGAATAGTAACTTTTAAGTAAGTGAACAACTCTCTACCCTTGTATTAAGCTATTCTCGAGGTAGGGTATTAATTTTTCCTTCTAATCTCGCAGCGGGTGGGTCAGTGGGCCATACATCATCCCATTTCCGATTTTTCGTTCCCCAGGAGATAGGCATTGTCCCACAGTTCTAGTTTAATTTTGACCACATGTCTCTCAAGGTCCTTCGATCTCTTTGTCGTTAACTCCTGGTGACATCAACAAGAATCAAATCAGTCTTCCGGCCCTCCAGAGATTTCTCTGAGCTGCCGGCGTTTCTCTTGATATCTTCGTAGGTCACCATCGTGGAGAGGGCTGCTAAGGCCTTCTCTCCTTCATGGTTAAAAACTAATTCCACCTTGATCTATGTCACCATCACCACCGTTCCAGACGCGACCCCCCTTGTTGTTATAATGCCTGCATCTTGGAATCCCTTCTTACGTCTTAACTAGACATTCTCGCAAGGATTTATTTACGCCTTCATGATATCAAAATATTCAAATATATGCAATATCAATTATTTCACAAGAGAGAAAAATTACAACATCAACAGAATACTAATAAAAAAAATTATTCAATCATCAACAAAAAAATTCAAGCATTTAATTCAATAAAGAAAAAAATACAAGCCTCATTCAGCGTCAATCGGATCACAATCAATTGTCTTAGCATTACGACCAACACGCTTTTCTTCTCTCTCTCTCTCTCTCTCTCTCTCTCTCTCTCTATCAAGCCCTTTAATTCAATAATACAAAATAAATATAACTCAATCCCAGAAATGAAAAGTCTACTCTTCCAAAACAACTCGCTTGTACCTGCAAAATCAACCCCTCCTTTCATTAATTCACTGATATTACTGCTATGGAGTTGGAAGCATGCACAACCAACCGTTAATTTCACAGCGACAGCAACAAAAATATTACTATCTCCCCCTCTCTCCCTAAAATCCTTCTTACTCTCATTCTCTCTCTAGACCAAATTGCACAGACATCAGAAAGGAGAAAAAAAGTTCGCTTACCTGCCTGTGTCGTTCTCCTCGTCCTCTCTTTCTATCTTTCTCTTCGCGGAGCGCACTTGTTAAATGTTTAAATGTGCCTCTTTTCTCCCTCTGTTTTCTCTTCTTTTTTTCAAAATGTTCAACCGTGTTTTTTTTTCAACCGGCGTTTCTTTTTTTCTCTCTGTTTTTGTTTTTCTTTTTCGAAATGTTCAAACGTTTTTTTTTCAAGACAAAATGTCCTTTTCACACGTGCGAATTCTTTTTCTGGCTGAAAGTCTTTTTTCAGGCGCTGTTTTTTTTTCTTCTTCTTATTCTGGTGTCTATTTATCGGTTTTCTTTTCTGTCTCTCCTTCCGTTGTTTTCAGAGGTCCCCGTCTGTCTGTCTGTCTCTTTCTTAGTACGTCTTTTCTTCTGCAGCCGATAATGTAGGATTATAACGCAATCCAAACACCGTTTTTTTTCTTTTTCCATGGCAACCCAAGGTCAAATCCTGGTCAAACGGCTCAAAGTGTAACGCCTCCCTCGAGGAGGTGGCAAGGACTCTTATTTCACAGGATCTCGGCACGTGTTGTCAAGGCTCCTCGGAGGTTGTTACATAATCTGGTATGCTGAAAGCGAATATCGAAGCGGCAGGCAGGAAGGAAGACAACGATTGTAGTCTATCTATAAAAGCTTAATTCTCATAAAATTATGTACAAATGTTTTTACAATTCTCATTCAGATTTTGTAAGTTCTGTTCAAAGTCTCAACTCTCTTCACAGACAGCGACCGACGGATGGATGAGGTGGGGAGGGGTCCTCTCTCCAGGTAACAGCGGGTGTATACGACCTGTTCTCCCCGAATTCAACGAGCAATCTGTTTAGTTTTAGAGCGCATCGACGTGGTGGGGTGGAAATATCCCCAGCCAATCAAATCACGCTAAGCCCCAACGATCTGAGACCCCAGTCAAGACTAAAAATCACATAACCTTGAGGTCACCAATCATCAGTCAGCCAGCACAATATGTCCGTCTAACATCCTCGCATTTCCTATTCTTGAGTTTTTTTTTCCAAATAACAAAATATCTCGGGTCTTCCACCCCCCAAAAACCCATTTCGACAGTGAATCAAAATAAATCTATATTTATCTTCTCTATCTTAAATCCTTGGGTTATCTGGCGTCACTCGGGAATACAAAGCTACCTCAGCGTAATTCCAACGCTCCTCAATGGGGGATTACGTTACATAATTTTCTTATTTCAGTTCAACTTAGAACAAAAAGCTGCTGACACCACTCACGATATTAATGAAGCGTTTGGCCCAGGAACTACTGCTGGATGCAAAGCACAATAATATTTAAGGCATTTCGTGGCGGCGGCGACGATATTCTTGTTGATGATAAGCGTAGTGATCAGCCGTCGGATGATGACAACGAAATCAATTAAGAGCCTCACCCGAAATCAATCTACGCACAACTGTTTGAGAACGTGTTTGTAAACTAGACGTAACTTATACGACTTAAACCACTTGAGAGATATTGGAAGGACAAAACACTTGATAATCTGTGTCTCATGAATAAAACGACAACCAAAAGAAATGATGATATGAAGTGTCATCTTCTTTCTTTTAAGCAAAAAGACCGACCAAGTTGTGACTTGCGATTACATCGGCGACGCTCAGCTCAGCTTAGTAGTAAGATCCCCGACAGTTCCCGAAGCCAGAATTGCACGAAAAGAAGGTTAATCTAACTGTATTGACCGGTCTTACCCATTACAGTTTGTTTAAGCAGACGAAACCATTACGGCAAAGAATAATGTAAAAAATGAGGGGAATGCATCTAAAACTTCGACAACATCACCCAGTATTAGTGAACAGAAAATCCCAATACTCCTTCACAACATTACCCGAACGCATGTTGATGAGCCAACCCTGCAAAAGTTGAACGAATTGAACTACGAAAATAGGCTTCATCCACCATACTCCCAAGACCTCCAACCCAGCGACTACCACTTTTTTAAGCACCTCGACAACTTTTATTATTGGAAATAATTTAAAACTAATAATTTTTACATTACTGGCATAAATACATTTATTTTGCGTTGGCAAATAGTGTGATGATTCTGATGGTATTATTTCGTCCAATAAATTTTTATTTGAGCCGAGATATGTTCATCTGAATTTAAATGTGTGTGTATGTGTGTATCTGCGGTGTCGATTGGCGCGTTAAACTAAACTCAAAAACAACAACATGCAGAAAGCTTCACGTCTTTTATTTATTCATGATAGTGCGACGATATGTCATTGTTCATTTAAAAGAGTGTAAAAGTAATGTGCGTTTTTAATCGTTTGAACTATTTCTAAAAGAGTAGGCTTTTCATGGTTGAACATAAAAATGTAACATTTCACATAAGGTTAGATAAGGCAAGAAAATAAAAAAAAGTTTCATTAGAGGTCAAGTTAGATGGTTTTTTTTCATGTTCCATGCAATGATCTCGAGTTAAAGGAAATCAGTATTGACATGTAGCTAATAAGCTGCTAGGGTCTTTCTCATTTCTTCTGAACGGAGTGCGATTTTTATTTGAGAAACATGTTTCCTACCTCTATTCTTCTGTATCGAATTGAATATTAGTTATAAGTAATAAGCAATTTCAAGTGATATTCTGCTGGATGCTTTATGTTCAAACCAATAATACGTGCGATAGTATGTATGCAATTACGAATGAATAAAAAATCCTACAGATGTCTGAGATCGACTACTACAAAATGTACTAAAAAAAAGCGCATCTTTAAATCAACCGAAATATTGTGAGCATTACAAGCAAAATACGAATAGTATTTCAGATAATCACAATATTAAAATAATCAATCTTCATCTTAGAAATTCCGCAACTATTTTGGGTTATTTTGTGCTGCCTTTTATAATCTCTACTATTAGGTTGTTGCATGAGTTCATGCCGTTTTTTAAAGAAAAAAATTAACAGCTAAAGTCAGTTTGTGTAGGAACCAAGTTTTTTTGTGAATCTCATCGACTGAAGCTGGCATGAAATTGTCGCAAAATCACACTTCATCTTTTCATCGAATTCTCTAATTGTTTGATGATCATATTTATTCAAAAGAAACTCGCGTTGGACTTCGTCTATCTTGATTGGTCTTCCGGATCCATAGGCGCAATTGAGGTAAAAATTACCGTGTTGTAATCTGGTAAAGCAATCTCGAACAGCTCTCTCAACTATGGCGTTTTCTCCATATACGGCGTAAATTTCCTTTGTCACTTCACTCGATTTTTTACTTTGATTAAAGGCAAATAGTGTCGAAAATATGATTTTTTTATCTACATGATAATCCACTGGACGATTCTGACAAATGAAAAAAATATAGGAGCAAGAAACGAAGATAATTATCTTGTAGAACGGAATATGTGCTTTCTACTGATATTTTCGATATTTACGAAATATCGATAAACATTTAAGAACGAAATGTCTAATGACACGGCGGAACTTATGCAACAACCTTATATTACATAAAAGGAAATGTGTCTGTGAGTTAGTTTTCTATGAACTTGAAAATTCCTGTGGTTGGAAGTGTTCTCAGACAGGTTTTGAATCAGAATGTTTTCGACGAATATTGAAAATCGAAATAATCCGATGAAAAAAGGAAGAGGCGATTTTGACTAAAGTAAAAACCTTAGTCAGCTTAACATCACATATGCTTTAGGAAGTTTTCTTATACAATCCCCCCAAAAAACGACATATATAAGCAACAAAATGTTTTTGATATGATATTAACGCGTTCAGAAACAATGTTTCTATTTAAAACACACTTGAACCATGACGACTTTGTATTTTAAACTTAATTTCAAGCTATTATATATAAAATATCTTGATAAACCCTACTGTATAATCTCTACAGGGCAATGTACTCGACAATGTATTGCGAAATAAGTTACTGTGAAAGGCATCTTTAGCTTCCCCCTATGCATCGAGATATATCTCCAACTAGATCTGGCAATCAATTGATTTAATTAGGAAATCGGCGATTTCTCCAATTGTGATGACAAACAAAAATAATCCCAGTCAATGGCGGATATCCCTGTTATTATCATTTAGAACCGAATTTATTAATAAGGAAAAAGATACAGAATAATAAAAAATGAGGAAAAACATCAGTGTAATTATATACCGAGTAAAAAAATAAGTGTAATTATATACTGAGTAAAAAAAAAAAGTGTAATTATATACTGAGTCAAAAAATAAGTGTAATTATATACTGAGTAAAAAAATAAGTTTAACTTTATACTGAGTAAAACAAATAAGTGTAATTATATACTGAGTAAAAAATAAGTGTAATTATATACCGAGTAAAAAAATAAGTATAATTATATTCTGAGTAAAAAACATAAGTGTAATTATATACTGAGTAAAACAAATAAGTGTAATTATATACTGAGTAAAAAAATTAATTGTAATTATATACTGAGTAAAACAAACAAGTGTAATTATATACTGAGTAAAAAAATAAGTGTAATTATATACCGAGTAAAAAACATAAGTGTAATTATATAATGAGTAAAAAATAAGTGTAATTATATACCGAGTAAAAAAACATAAGTGTAATTATATACTGAGTAAAACAAATAAGTGTAATTATATACTGAGTAAAATACATAAGTGTAAATATACTGAGTAGAAATCATAAGTGTAATTATATACTGAGTAAAAAAACATAAGTGTAATTATCTATTGAGTAAAAAATAAGTGTAAATATATACAATCATTTAGAATATATATAATCATTTAGAACCGAATGTATTAATAAGGAAAAAGATACAGAATAATAAAAAAATGAGGAAAACATAAGTGTAATTACATACCGAGTAAAAAAATAAGTGTAATAATATACTGAGTAAAAACCAAAAGTGTAATTATATACTGAGTAAAAAATATAAGTGTAATTATATACTGAGTAAAACATAAGTGTAATTATATACTGAGTAAAAAACATAAGTGTAATTATATACTGAGTAAAACACATAAGTGTAATTATATACTGAGTAAAACATAAGTGTAATTATATACTGAGTAAAAAATAAGTGTAGTTTTATACCGAGTAAAAATATAAGTGTAATTATATACTGAGTAAAACAATAAGTGTAATTATATACTGAGTAAAAACAATAAGTGTAATCATATACTGAGTAAAAAATAAGTGCAATTATATACTGAGTAAAAACATAAGTATGATTATATACTGAGTGAAAAAAAAAGTGTGATTATATACTGAGTCAAAAAATAAGTGTAATTATATACTGAGTAAAAAAATAAGTTTAACTTTATACTGAGTAAAACAAATAAGTGTAATTATATACTGAGTAAAAAATAATATATACAATCATTTAGAATATATATAATCATTTAGAACCGAATGTATTAATAAGGAAAAAGATACAGAATAATAAAAAAATGAGGAAAACATAAGTGTAATTACATACCGAGTAAAAAAATAAGTGTAATAATATACTGAGTAAAAACCAAAAGTGTAATTATATACTGAGTAAAAAATATAAGTGTAATTATATACTGAGTAAAACATAAGTGTAATTATATACTGAGTAAAAAACATAAGTGTAATTATATACTGAGTAAAACACATAAGTGTAATTATATACTGAGTAAAACATAAGTGTAATTATATACTGAGTAAAAAATAAGTGTAGTTTTATACCGAGTAAAAATATAAGTGTAATTATATACTGAGTAAAACAATAAGTGTAATTATATACTGAGTAAAAACAATAAGTGTAATCATATACTGAGTAAAAAATAAGTGCAATTATATACTGAGTAAAAACATAAGTATGATTATATACTGAGTGAAAAAAATAAGTGTGATTATATACTGAGTAAAAACAATAAGTGTAATTATATACTGAGTAAAAACAATAAGTGTAATTATATACTGAGTAAAAACATAAGTGTAATTATATACTGAGTAAAAAAATAAGTGTAATTATATACTGAGTAAAAAAATAAGTGTAATTATATATTGAGTAAAAAAAATAAGTGTAATTATATATCGAGTAAAAAAATAAGTGTCATTTTATACAGAGTAAGAAAATAAGTGTAATTATATACTGAGTAAAAAATAAGGGTAATTATATACTGAGTAAAAAATAAGTGATATTATATTTTGAGTAAAAAAAATAAGTGTAATTATATACTGAGTAAAAAAATAAGTGTAATAATATACCGAGTAAGAATTTGTGTGTATCAACGAGATAAACGAACAGTTGTTTATTTTTACAAGGACAGCTAGTTGTTAACAATAAGGACAGTAGAAATTTTACTCAACGATCACAATAACTGACTAGCATTAGACGTGTGTATTAAAAATATTTTTACTTTCAATAATCCACAATTAATTTTAAAATAACCATTTGATAAAATGTAAGTTGTCTATTTCCCACGCGTGCATTTGTTGAAACTTTTACAGTTTTTGAAAACTAATATACAGGGCCCCAACAATTTTTTTCGGCTTTCCGAGTACCATAGAGGGTTGAAATTCCTTCAATAGAATAGCATAAATATATAAAGACAATACCTGTAATAAAAATGGAAGAAAATCGATTAGGCAAGAAAAAATATTTGTTTTTCATCATTTTTTACCAAACACACGCGACATTATTTTTCGGACTTCGTTGAAAAACTGTTAATAGTCTGTAATATCACCTTTCTTCTTAAAAACTTTTATCAATCTCTCTTCATAATTATCAAACATATGCACAATAACATCTCTACACGTTTCGACTATTTGTTTTTTGGCATCTAGTATTCGTTTCCATAGTTGAGCCACTTTCTTTATTTCAAGTCCATCAGAGATAAGTTGCGCAAGCATTTCCCAAACACTTTCTATTAAATTTAGATCTGGGCTTTTTGCAGGCCATCTCAAAGTAGTCATATTCACTTTAGCCATACATTATTTCATGAGTTTTGACACAATGATGCTGCAATTGTCTTGCTGTAGAACGAAATGATTTCCCATCTATCTTTTTATACTTGGTAGGGCTTTCTCGTCCAGCAACTGTTTGTAGCTTTCGCTGTTCTTCCGTCCTTTTAGCCACTCCAGCCATATATTTCCATTAACAAGGATCATACTCCAAACAATGACTCATCCCCCCATCTGTCGTTTGTTCAGTACAACAGGCTTGCCCCTTCTCGACCAAGTACACTATCTATCGGGCTCATCAAACTTGAAACGCTTCTCATCAGTAAATATAACATTCTGAAAGCTAACATACTTCGTTAACCACATTTCAGCACACTCGAGTCTTGCTCCCCTGCGTTTCTTTGTTAGTGCAATTTTTCTTACACCTTGCATACTTCAAACCAATCCTATGCATCGTTCTTTGTACTGTTCGAAGTTTACATCCAATTCACATGTCTCGTTCACTTTTCTTGCTGTAACTTTTTTTCTCCAGATGTCAAAAACTGTGTCACAGCCCTCTTAATTCCACTTTCAGTCCTCTTGCCAATTGGTATATCCGTCCTCTCTTCTTTTTCCGCTCGGAGTTTGTCTTCAGCATGTATTCGACCGTTGGCAGCTTCAAATCCATGGCGATCCTTCTGATGCCGGGGACATCTTCCTGCTTCTTCCGTGCCAAGCAAATGACTTCTTTTGAATGCATTTTAACTCATTAAACTGAATTATTTTGCCAGTAGAATAGAACAGATAATTGATTCTAACGATGACAGATAAGTGTACAAGCAGAAAATTTGTATAGAACAACATATACTTTAACATAGCTCTTAATAAAATAGGACTTTTTGTCATGTTCGAAAAATAGTGTTGCGCAATTTTCGCAAAAAACCCAAGAAACTAAAATTATCAAAGCCAAACTAAACAAAAGGATTACACTCGTAGTGGATTTCCACTCCGTAACTACGTACTTACAATCTCAAAAGCACTAGTAACAACCTGGAAGCTCTTTTTTCAAAGTGTCCGAAAAATATTGTCAGCCCCGTGTATTACTTTCAACTATTGTTTCTAAAAGGAGATTTTATCTGTGCAGGTAACATCAAAATAATATTTCATTGTGTAATTACATTTTGAGTATATATATTTTGTTAAAAATAATATTTCTTACATGAATTTGTTTTAAGCACAATTATGTAAAATTTGCTTAAGGGATAAAGAGCAGATAATGTGTTACGTTTTAAGATAACTCATCGCCTTCACATTTAGATCGAACATGAATTGGAACAAATGCTAAAAGGAAAGCAATATAACTCTACTGTTCTAGAAAATTACTCAGACCAAAGAGCACTTGTACTTCAATAGAATATGTTCTGATGAACTCATAGCATGGGTACCTTCTCTTCGTAATACTCCCGACTATGTCGACAAGCAGCAATTTTCACCCATTAATACCGAAATTTCTAAATTCCTACGGGCGTAAAACTAAGATGAAATCCCTAAATTCCTTACAGACTAAAAACTGTAAGAGTTACATCCCTAGAACTGCTACATTTTTAAATTACTTCCCTTTTGTATTGCTTCCCTGACACATGTTTAAAGGTAATGCAAGTAGACAGCTCGCTGCTGAACTCACACTCTTTTATAAGAGATGATACTTAATATTAACCCAAGTGTAAATATACCTTGTTATGGTGTAAAATAGTAAAAACAAATCATGTTCCGGACCGAAATTTGTTAAGTCACTTGTAACAAAGAAGTATTTATGTTGGCGTATTCGTTTTATATTTTCGAATCTTTCTATATTCGTCTCTTCAGGAAGTGGTAGAGAAATATGCATAAATTTCCAGTGTTGTAAAAAATGAAAGATCAGGAGGTACCCATTGGACAAGTATATTATTGTCCTATTCATTTGTTACATAATTCTTAACCAGTTTGAAGAGATAAAAATAAGCTACTTTTGTTGCTATTTCTTCATTTTGAGTTTGCTAATGACAACAACAGAGAAGTGAACGCATGACTGAAACCAGCATGGTTTAACTACCTTTAATGACAGGTTTTTGCTATTTTTCATCAAGAATATTATGGGTTTTCCAATAATGTCGGAACGTTTAAGCGTAACAACTGTATATTATTGCCACGTAACATTACGACTGAATATCTGTTGCTAAGAGAGACTAGGAATTATACTATAAAAATATTTGGTTAAACATGGCCGAGGGCAACTTCATCTTTTTTATTTGCTCAATATTTCCATTCCTATATATTGTAAGAGTATGCAAAATGTATGAGAGAAATATATTAAACTTAAAGTTGGAAAATGCATGAGAGAAATATATTAAACTTCGGTGTGAAATAGTTGGTGCAGAATTAAAACTGTACGCGTTTAAGGTTTTGTCACACTATTTCAATGTTTTTGCGGGTAACTGCTAGTACTTTAGAGCGTGCCTAATTGAAAAATAACAGTTTTCATTCTAATAGTCATTTAGAGTTTAATCTATGCACATTGCTTTGTTAACTGCCAATGTGGAAGGTAAAAACAGAAGTGATAAGAGAGAATTGACAAATTCAAGACGAACAGACGTTCTGCAAGCGTTGCTACAAATGTCCAAAGGGCGCATTCTAGAACGAGGTGCAATCAAAGATGTTGCCACAAAATTCGGTATAGGAAGAAATACTGTAGAACTAATTTTGTCACGAGCACTAGACAGCTCGTCCGATATATCGGTGCCAATGGAGTTTTTGAGCCGTAAGTTGCTCTGTGGCCGAAAAAAGGACTATAGTTCACAGTTGGCAAATATAAACATTAAGGAAAGTCTTATTATAAGACAGTGTGTGTGTGTGTGTGTGTGTGGGGTATTTTTCCGTTCAGTTATTATCTCAGCCCCTATTTCATGTAGATTTCTTTGATTCAATTTTTGAGATTTTCAGTAGTGGAAGCAAAACAGCGGCAATTTCTTTTGAGCAACCACCGCGTTTAAAGTCCCAGATTTCCAAATTGTTCTTGATGCTTAACATTCTGGAGTTAGAGGAAAAGACTTATTTAATGAAAGTCAAATGGCTGACACCGGTTGCCCTCTATCCTGGCTGGAATGCCACTTTTAGAGATATAAAAGTTTATACCATTGTTTAAATCAAAAAGGCCGAGACCCCCTTTTAATCTTTGTTGTCGACCATAAAATATCTGATAGCCTACGGATTTAAAAAAAATACTGCCTTCTATAAATAGAGAGGTTTTTCTATATGGGTGACTTGCAGAGGCATTATAAAATATTTTATATTTAGTTATTGTTAACTTCTAATGAGAAACATGTTTATATCAGGATTTCTGGCAAACTTCTACTGATGGAAACTGAAGACATCTGAGTATGATGAGATAAAAATGCAGATGAACGTGTCAAGGAAATGCTATTATAAACGAAAAATTTATTTTAGTATAAACTAGTCTAAGTTGCATCTTTTAGGGTTGTAATCGAAACATAACTTGACGTGTTTCCTTTTCTCTCTTACTTGTAAAAATAAATAAAACAAAATACCGAGGAGAATATGAGTGAGGTTGTTTTCCTTTGCTTAATGACTATTACACTTAAAAAGCAAATACAACAGAAAGATCAAGACAACAGAAATGATAACGAAAATATAAAAAAAATATGACAAAAATAGTCTGTGCTTGCAATGATTACAGCTGACACACAGCCGTCAAAAGCTGTAGGTATTCTAGGTTATATCATAGCTATTGTTAGACGGTATATACACTCCGTACCAGAATTATCTGTAAATCGGTATTTTTGTTCCGACTCCGATAGATTTCAATGAACAGCTGTGAAATTTAGCACGTTATATGGCAACACTTACACCAGTGAAAATCTAAACATTTAAGCTAATCTGCACAGTAATAACCAATTGGCAGCCATTTTGGTGATTCGCATTTTTTTCAGCGTGCCAACTTTATATGCAAACCAAAGCTATGGTGAAGTGCTAAAAGATCATTGACACATTGATTATTCTTGGAATTTGTAAATTGAGAACAACAATAATGAAGAACAAACACCTTCAATATGGTTTCATAGTACAATCAATATCTTATATAACTGCCATTTTTATTGACAAGCACAAAAAGCCTTTGGTACATTCAAGATGTAAAACTTCCGATTTCATCTGATGAAATATCTTTGGCAGCAGTCACAATGGCATTCCAGAGGTCATCTTTGAAGTTGTACTGCCTTCCTCCGGAGTAAATATTTTGTTTCACCATACTCCACAGATTTTCGATGGGATTTAAATCTTGAGAACCGGCTTGCCATCGCATTATTTTCCCATGTCTGGTAATACCACTCTCCAAATATTCAGAATGAGATGGTGCATCATCATGCATGAATGCCATCTTTTTCCGGAATGCTAATTAATTCTTCTTGTGTCAGGGTTCCATGTGTTCCTTAATGAAGTCAATGTAGAGTTTGGCGGTAATTTTCACTCAATCTGCGACTCTGAATTGTCCTACCAGCCCAGAACATCATACCACCACCTTGTCGTTTACGCCTGATCCTTTAGGGGCGTAGACCCTCGTTATGGTACCATCCTCCCCTCAACCCATCGGGTCCATCCAGGGTCGCTCGACACTCATCTGTGAACAAAACAGTTTGAAAATTGACCTTCATGTGATCTCTTGCCCACTCCATCCTCTTTTTTTTGTGGATATGCTTCAATTGAGGGTGGAACTCTGGCTTTCCAAATTTTGCAACCGTCTTCCGGATACGGCACCGAGTTGATTTGGACACATCAAGAACGCCAGCTTTTTTCAAAAACTCGTTTCAAGTTGCTTATGGCGAACTTCTCTCCTGATCTTGCTCATTGTTCGACGTGACAGATATGATTTCTTACGAATTTTCCCTTTGTCAGAACGTCTGTTGCAAAGTTGAGGGTTAGTACAATATTTTTGATTGTACGATGATCACGGTGTAATTCTTTGGCAATTTCTAAGATAGAAATTTTATTATGGAGCCTTTGGACAATTTTAGACTTCTCAGCTTTACGTCCCATCTTGGATATAAAGTTTGCACGCTGATAAAAACCGCAAGTCACCAAAATGGCTGCCGTTTGCTCCCTATTGGACAAATCAGCATGAAATTTTATATCTGCGCATGCGTTAGTGTTACTGTATAACGTGCGAAGTTTCACGAATTTTCATTGAAAACTATCGGAGTTAGCACAAAAGTATCGATTTGCATAAAATTCTGTCTGGGTGTATTTGGATCAGCACTAGAATGATATTGTCGTTATTACAAAAATAGTGACCGACAGCAGCCATGAAGATAACAAGGAAAATAAAGATACATATAAACTCCATTGCGGCAATGACGACTACGGCTTATACGATGTATTAACTGGATTTCGGCTTTTACTAGACAACAAACTGACTTCATAATGCTGATAAGGACATGTTCTATGACTTCTAAAGCAAATGCCTGTGGATCTGACAGTATTTTGTCTTGTATGGTTCTTGTTTTTTTTTTATATAATGAGTTACATACGGAAAAAATGCATGGAGATTTAATTTAAAATAAAATTGCCGTAATGGATGTGAGTAGTCAGGGTATTTTTTACTTTGGTTATTCAAATATTTCAACCTGTGTTTTATAATAACATAGCATTCCAGTACACTAGATTAACCAAAATAATTAAACATACATCTTCTGCGAGAAATTAATATTAGAATCACAGTTCCTATTTAATCCAGAAAAGTTTCACTTTGCCGAAATAGAGGTTGAGTCATACTTTTTGTTACTGTAACGGAGTTAAAAACACTAAAAAGAACTACAGGCGTCATCTCTCATTTCCTTATCCCCACAAATATCACTGAGGTTAAGTAATGGTTTGGACTCGTAAAAATGGTGTAGTAGGCTTTTTCGAAAGGACTCGCTTTCGAGGACAAAGTACACATAGTTTTATTGGGATCAAACTCGTTAGTGCCTATTACAAACTACCAAAAATGATTAGTAGTGAACAAAATAGAGAAAGGAATCAAAACCTCCGCAATTAATTGGCAGGGTTCACGACAGATTACAGTGAAATTAGAATATCATACTTTCTTGTTCGGAAACACTGCAGATGTGATTGGGGAAATCAGTATAAATTCTGGTGATGGTCACTGAAAGCGCCCCCTGACAAGATTATCTTTTACAAATAACTGCACACTCGCGATATGGGCCAGTGAAAGGAGAGATTTTGGCATTGATCCTCGGGCTGGTATCCTGCAGGATGTTTCTATTCGGAAGCACGGATTATTTGATAAATGTGTATCACTTCTCTCCAATAAACATATTTTTGAACCAGGCTCTAGAAAATATTTGAATGACTGTTAAATTTCAAGGAGATATACAAAGTCTAGATAAAACATTGCCCTTAACTAAGCCCTTGATTGTACATCTAGATATCCAGCTGATACCCCCCCACCAAAATACATGAGCAAATGATTGATACTGCAGTCAAACCCGCCTTCACGTCCATGTAGGAAAGTGATTCTAAATTGAAGACTAGCACATGGGAAATAGCCGTAGTCGCGACAACATCAGATGAAGATTGCAGCATGTCAGATCTGATTCAAAATGGTTTCCCCCAGGCAGGCAACGAGTTCCTACGGCTTGAGTTTTCTGGTCAATGCGTGAATAATTATATCGCCTGGAAGATGTTATTATCAAAAGCAACTCAATCCTGATAACGCGAAAACTTCGCCCACATGTACTGAACTCCACTCATTCCTCATATCAAGAGTATGTTGGCGAATGAAAGACAATGAACTTTTTCGGTTGTTTGAATTCTAGCATCAAGCAAACTAAGTATCAGTGCCGCACCTTGAACATAATTGCATCATTCGAGCCTAGGGACACTTGATGTTATCATCATACTCTGAATTACAACTCCACCAAGTAGTACTTAACTCGATATACAGAGTAAAAACTTTATGATGTACAGTAATCAATATACTGCATGAGTGTGAGTTATCCTAATGACGTCGAATGGGCCAAAATCGTATGCGATACTTTGAGGACTTAATTCTGTACTTACGGTGCACATGAAATAATCTCTTCGGACGACGGACCACTACATAAATCCCAGGTGTACGTCTTTTACTTCAGAAACTGGGTATAGTCAAACGTACCTCATCAGAATAGTTCGTCAAAAGCAACGATCTCACAGAGTTAGGTGTTGAAACTACAAAACGTATACTAGCCGACAACATGGACAGCTATCGACGCTTACGCTCCGATCATTCTACTAACGTATTACTAACCCCTTGCAACACACTCGTCCAAGTTCTTGATCTGTTTTCAGTCGTAATTTTATATGGTCGAGTCATTAAATAACACTTCCTTCTCTAACGAGTTTAATACGAAACACGGAAAAATAAAAATAAATAGGCCAACTGAGTTGGCAATGATCAAGAGGCATTTGCAGAACGAACAGTTCTACAACTAGCATAGTCGACCACCCGGTAACTCCAAATCGAGAACCAGGTTATTAACTACCCACGTCTTTGGAAAAACAGGGAGGATTGTAGACATACATGGGAATCGAAAGTACCACAATATATAACTTTGTAATATGTACAAGATAATATATCTAGTAGTTTATATACCCGCATGCATATTAAAAGAAAATTAACTAGCTAGAAAGTGATCTTTGACATATATTTATAGCAAGATATTACCCGTACAATGAGAGGTGAAATTAATTTCCTGAAGATAACAGATTTACACAATTGTGTGTTCCTTACCATGGATAAAATACAAGTTATAGTAATTTGACATTAATGACAAAATTACTAGTAATTGATTTTAATTAAAAAAATTCTAAATTTTAAAGTTAGAAAATCTTGGTTAATTCGTGTGTAAAGACCATAAATCAAATTAAATGAAAGTCAGAAATATTGAATTTTTTCAAAAGAGATCCTACCCATATTGTAACACGTCAAACACCTTTAAAGTACTAAAACTAAACTGAAATTAGTGGAACATATATAGTTGTATCGCTGTCTAGGACCTGGTATTACAATTTCACAAACATCCGAATTATGAGAATTATCATGTAGAACTTCCAACTCTTTTTATCTCCTGTGCATAAACTAAATTAAAATAAACATAACCCATATTTACAGCTAGCAGCTCTGTTTTAAAATTCGTTATGATCGGTTAATTCGTTTAGGAGTGAATTCTGTACATAAAAATTATACAAAGATAATCACATATGTAAATGTGTGTAAATAGTTTTTATTGGGAATTTACTAATCACTGATCGAAAACAAATTTGCTTTTGGGCGTTTTTTTGTTTCAGGTGAATCCAGGAATCACAGTGTCTTTGCTGAATCATGCCATGTTTCTGACATATGGCCACGTGTCGTTATTATGCTATTGTTCACATGTGTAGAGCATTTTAGAAGAGGTTAGTGGCGGTAAAATACCATGTTTTGATGGGAAATGATTATTTTAATTACAGAATGTAAACAAGTGATGCCCTGTATTATACTTCAACGTTATTGTTTGGTTTATTTATATGTCTAGTCATGCTTTAATATTATCTCCATACGTTTCTTTTTTTAAACAGAAATTTCCCCATCTTATGTCAAAATTTCTTTTTCGAGGGATGGGGCTCTTAGGTGGGTTTGGATCTGTACATGAGCTTTCGTTCGCCAATTAAGCTACAAATGACCTGGTATAATCTTCTTTACCTTCGGCGGTGAGAAATTACAGTATCACTTCTCACACTATAGTCCATCGTTGTTGGCATTGGGAAGTGAATGTGAAATGTGTTCATACTAAAGGAGCTTGGCTTTCAGTCGGTTTAATCCCTTACTCTGTCTAACGCTGTCTTCAGGGAAAGCCAATTAAGCAATTGATGGATGCGATTTCGAATTTTCAAGAAACACTTTTCAACAGCCAGTTTCCTGTGTTTTATATGATTAATTTTAATTATTGATTTCAATTTATGATTTCAATTATTTATTTTCATCATAACATGAAATAACATGTATCGCGCGCCCAGCAAAATATCAATAGAATTGGTCATAAAATTCACAATCGTTTCTGACATCTACCTTCATATAATTGTTACGCGATTGTAACGCAATCCCTAAAATCTCATCCCCTAAGTCGTAACTGCTTGAGAAGACCAAGATAACTGGAGACAATGCCAGGAAAAACGGTATTCCGTACTGGTTATTTATTTTATTATAGTAGGTTTAACGATGCTTATCTAAACTACGATTTATATCGTGGAAAAATCAAGTTTATTTTTCTACTTCCAAAAATCGCCTAAATACATACAGACATAGTTAGACTAATGAAAGCAGTGCTGATTGTATTAACAATTACGTTAGTCTACATTAAGAGAAAATTAGTGTACTTTAATTTATTTTTTAATTTCATGTTTAATTTTGAGATAGCATTTTATACAAGAATACTGGTTTGGAATTATTTTATGTGTACGTATACAATTGAAATTTCGTAATTTTGTCAGTATCTGATTTTGGATAACATTGTTTTGATATTAAAAATTTAAGTTGGAAATAGAATTTTGTAAATTTTTGTGTGTCAAATGACGTTCAATTGATCAGGTTTAACTTTCAGTTAAGATACAGTTTTGTCTTGGGCGTGAGATGGATTTTTACTGATCTATCCAAAACATTTAATTAATATTTTTGTTAGGATGCGTCCGTTATAAGATGTATCTTTGGTATTATGTGTCCGTCTTAAAATGTGTCCAGTATAATATAAGTCGTAGTTAGTTTTGTCAGTAATTAGATGTTTCCGTGACACCACAATAATAAAAAACATTGTAAGATGTGTAAGTTATGCGATAATATGTACGAAAATGTGTCTCTAATAAATTGTGTCCGTGTGACAAAGAATCTTTATTCGTCATCAGTCTCTTATATCACTTTTTTCATGTTGAGGTTAAAACTAAGCAACGCATGTAAATAAAGTTTTTGTATATTTGTTTACGCATCGCGAGTAGTGTCTCTGTCAATTAGTCGTAACGATATTAAATTTTAGATTTAGTAGGTTACGCAAGGCAATGGAAACTAATGGAACATAGGAAATCAGATTTTATCGCATTTTAATCCATAACTGGATAATTTTTACATTTTTTAATATCTTTATGGGTAGAACATACTTAAAATAAACATTTGTTATCTAAAATAAAAAAAACGATGTTCATAAATATTGCGAGTTCATTGGAAAAGTGAAAGACTCTCTTGGTTTTCATAAATTAGGGCGCTAAGTGCTTTACTAACGTAGTCACGTTTACCCTGATGAACAGAGTATGAGAACAAATTAAAGACGTCTTTTTTTGCGTTTTCACCTTCCGGAGAAATCCTCTTTTTCTAAATATCAAATTTTCAGTCCTATATGCAAAGCATCTTTGTTTGTGACTAGTATTATTCTTATAAGATAATGGTGAAGTGACAAACGCCCATTAGAAGCAACGTCACGCATAAAGAATTGAAATACATTACAAAAATTCACATGAAATATGCTCCATATAAGAAATAAACTACGTTTCATATGCATATTCAGTACTCTTAAAAATGAATTCATTAAGGTTGTGGAACAGCGGGTTAGTTTCATCAATTCCAGTATATTATACACATTCGCATGCGTAATTAAAATTTAATTTTTAAATTGCTGTAATTCCGTTGTCAACATCTTGTATTTTATAATAGAAGTTTCATAAGTGTTTTAAATAGAAAACAGCACAAATAAGTCAATATTTTTTTAATCCTCGGGGATAACGTTCTTTTTTTTTTACTATAGAATAATACACATATAACACTGCTTGTAAACTATCACTTGCGGGAGAGAGTAATGGATCTTTGCACAAGCTATCCTCGTGTTAAAAAAAAAAAACAGGCACAATCTTTATTACATCACGGGATTGATATGTCATCGGCTACCTCTGTTACTTCTTGGTGTCATTGCTGTCAGATGCAGTTATGCTGAGATTGAACACTGTATGAAGTAACTAACACATCTTTTTTATGAAAAAATAGAATTCTGTTAGTTTAACAATTGAAGAAGCATTTTTAACTCGGTGATTTTTATGATTATCTCTTTCTCTGATAATGACAAACTAGAGAGGAGAAAGAAAGAGAAAGAAAGAGAAAGAGAGGAAGAGAAAGAGGAGAAGATATAAATTGATAAAAAGGAGACAGATTGGATATGAGAAAAAAATCACTGAAACAGTGCCATTATTTAAAAATCCTGGCGTCAACAAACTAAGATTGACCTTTTACACATTTCTACCTTTACAGCTTTTACACGACTGAGATTTTATAAAAACTTCGGCTCAGATCAAATTTGATTGGCAATCTCGAGTCGCCATGCTCATGAAACCCCAAGTAAAAATACACTCATCTCCAATTGAATACAAGCCAAGTCAGGTATAAGCCGCAAATGTAGGAGGTTAAACCCTTGCAAAAGAGCTCTTTACCATTTTGCCACCTGCAAACCTATTCATGAGGAACGTGGCAAAGTTATCTAAATCACGACTCCCATCTTCAGCAATTCAGGAAAAAAGATAAGGGTCTGATTAAATCATTGCCATGTTTCGACGCTGTATCTTTCGATTCTGAACTTATGCTTTAAACCCCCACATCGAAATAACCTCATCCAAAACGTTGAAGTTCTATGTTTGGTTACGCTTAAGTTAAAAAAAAAACTATTTTCGCGATAAATCACGCGCATTGACTTGCCGTATCGTGAAAAAATACGTCCATGTTTTCTTGATTTATGTTCCAGCCTCTTTGTTCCACAAATCAATAATGTTTTTTTTTTTTTGTTTCCAATGCTTTTCCCTGTTTCATTCTCTCTCGGACTTTTCTCAATCCAATTTGTTTCCCTCATTACATCGAGCGAAGCCGATGTCTAACGTTGTTCTCACTGCCTAATCAACGTACAATAAACAAGGACAAATACAATTAGGTGGGGGACCCGGCCTTTCTTGACCCACGCGTGCCACGCCCAGTTCCTTATGCGCCGGTCTAGTCCACATTGTTTCCCTATTGTGTTCTACTTTTTTTCTATTTTCGCTGTTGAGTTTTTATTTTGCTTTTGATTTTTGTATTCGTTTCTATTGAAATTATTTAATCCACTTTACTCATTCCTGAAACAACTTTTACAATATCTGTGCGGAAAAATGAAACCTTCCGATCGCCAAAAATGCAAAATAGAATTCTTGCTTATCTTGTGTGGATGGTGTCAAATATATAGAGTTCATAAAAATTAATCAAAATTCGTGAATTGAGTTGAAATCGGAAAAGACATCATACATAGAATTGTATTACTGACCAAAATGTGAACGGTAAAATGTTCTAATAAATTAAAACATAAATGAGATATTTTCCTGAACTATTTTACTTAAAAACTTAGCTTTACAACTAATATATTATTAGAAACAGACTGAAAACATTAGTTGATAATTACTGTGATGTAAGAAAGTAAAATGCAAGTAACAATGTTAGAATATTTAATACTTATATGTATGTGCGTGTAGATATAGATAAACAACCTTCAGTGTTTAATAATTGTCCGTAATCTTATAGATGTCACATATACACATATAGTATCACTATATACAATATTATGTAGTATATTCTCAATATAGTATATATATATATTTTTTTTTTGAATTTTCGAATACATCGGTAAACACTGTATTTTTTCGAGCTGAATAAATATGTTACATTGAATAAAAACACGAAAAATATATCCAGTTAGGCAGAAAAGTAACTTATCTTGCCTTTGATAACATTTATTTGTTATATATTTGTTTTTTGACAACTTTTTCGAATCTATGTGTACAGTAATACAAACCCGTTTTTTTTTGCTGTTGTTTCTTGCTTTTTACACTTTTAGATCGTATTTTAAACTAAACTTCGGAGGTTGGAATGCCCCCCCACCTAAAATATACTTGGAAAAATCGATTTTATAGTGAGATTAAGAAATGGTTAGTCGAAAAAAAGGTGAAAAACAAAACAAATAATCAATAAATAATTGTTACCAAAGGCAATAAATGCTACATTTTTTTTACTTACATGAATGAGTTTATTTTATGTTTTCAAGCGCTTTTCTTTATTTTTTAATAATCTAATGCGGGTGTGTGGGTACCAAATACCTCCAGATCTTCTAGAATTTCCCGCTAGATTGTAAACGAAATCTCCAGATCTAGCAGGAAAACCGCTAAATTTTAACACTGGTCACGTGACAGGAAGCTGTAATAAATAATTGTCCCTAAATAAAAAATGGCCTCTCGGTACAAAGAAATCCACTTATTTATCATAGAAAAATTGAGCATGTTATAATTAAAAAGAAATATATAAAAGCACACATGGATATAGTAAACATATTATACCAAAACGTGGACGCCATCTGTCCAGTGGTTTTTTAGACAATTAATTCCGAACGAACCAACAGTTACATTTATATATATATATATATATATATATATATATATATATATATATATTACTATATATATATACGCTAAAATATATTTAATTCCTACTTATTTCATATTTATTATCATAAAGGCAATTACCTATTGAATATTATGTCCTGATTTATAGTACTCGTTATAAATTTTTAAAAAAGTTACCATCTGATAGAGTCGTACTCAGCACAATTTGCGTATCGGCCGCGTGCATTATATGCTTTATCATTTGAGCTGTAGATATATAATTTAGATAGATTTAAAACCAAAACAATTCAAAGGAATTGGCGATTGCGAAAAAATGGAAGAAATATATCGGTTATTTGAAATAAATATTTTGCATTTAAAATTACCGATATATTACTGTACACGTTTTATCCATCCAAACAAGAATGTGGCTCAGTATAAAGCATTCTTGATTAGTATGTCCTGTTAATATCAGTGTTATGTGTACAGTATTATAAGAATTATCGATTAAATATTTCCATACAGACAAAGACATTCTTAAATCTACCGCTTTATATTTATGAAAATATTTTGAAATAAGTGTTTAAATTTCATTGACAAATATTCCTTACATTGTTTAATCTAGTTTCTAGTCGAATTTTTTATTTAATCAACCGATGTATCCTAATTACTCTTATTTTGTTATTCACACATGAGCCAGTGTTCTCTTTGCAGTTACTTGTCCGAAAAAATGTTCTCTAGCAAAAAAGAAAACGGTATAAATAAAGATCAATGTAAACTCAAATAGAAAACTGTATCCCCCCCTCTCTCTCTCTCTCTCTCTCTCTCTCTCTCTCTCTATATATATATATATATATATATATATATATATATATATATATACCTTTCTCTATTTTTATCTCTCTATCTCTGTATATCTATATGGACCGTTTTCTATTTTCTTATTCCTTTACAAGATTTTACGACATCGCTGACAAGGAGACTTTCTTTCTACCGTTGCTCCCCCCTCTCTCTCTCTCTCTCTCTCTCTCTCTCTCTCTCTTTATACGTGTATATATATATATATATATATATATATATGCATATATATATATATATAAACGGAATATATATATATATATATAAAATATATATTTATAGATATAAACTAATATAATATATATATGTATATATATATATATATATATATATATATATATATATATATATATATATATATATATATATATATATATATAAACGGAATGTAATAAATCTCGGTCACAACTAGTAGTGACCGAATTGTGAACCTAAAGCTTTTTGAAAATTGTATAAAAGACTTAATTTGAGTATAAAACGCAAAGTACAATGTTTGGCATTGAAGCCAATTATAATACTATTTTATCTGAAGGTGTAAAAATTATCGTCCGCTTTAAGAAAATAAACTAAGCCTATTCTTAACCTGAATCGGTTGCAGGAGTGAGCGGCGGCATTGGCTGAAGTAACCACCGCTGTCATTTTGAACAGTTGAAGACAGGGTGGATATTGTTGTTACCCCCAGGCCCTCTTTAATAACAGGTCTGTGGAGCAATCAGATGTTCCGGGTGGAACCAAGAAAGATTCACTTATTCCGCAGTCTTCCTATTCTCTGAAGACTTGCAGGTAGTCATCATATATACCCTTATTATTTAAGGACTCTGCATTATTTGCAGAGAGGACACATACTTAAACTTTAATTTAGAAAAATTCTCAGAGTTACACGGCAGATCAATATAATATTTCTGTTCCGGAGGAGGATAGATTCTTTAAATTAATTTATCTTCCCTTTATCGCCGGAAAAAAAAACTATTGTCCTCATCAATTTACATAGAATCTAGAGAGAAAAAAACTTCTCGATTCCACGTTCTACGGAAGAATCATTAAAGAATGGTTGAAGTGCATCCTCAAAAGAAACAGCAAAATTCTGCACGCTAGAAATTTAGCGCCAAAATTCTGATATTTGGAACAGTCCTTAACAGAATGGTCTGTAACCTTACATAATTTTCAATTTTTATTAGTTTATCCATTATTAGATACGGTTCTGAAGGTATTTCTTCCCTTCTTTACGTTAATGGATTTGGAGTAGGACTCGGCCACCATATTTGACTTTTATTCCGAACAAGAACCCGACATTTTAGGCGGGCTATTTTCCTGCCTTGTCGCATCTAATAACAACGCCATCAAAAATTCCCAAATATCGATACTATGTGACATTATAGAAAATAAAGACGGGAAACATTTTTTTGTTATATTCATAATTTCTCTATATTGCTTGGGGATTTTACGAACAAGATATGGGCTAGACGTTGAATTCTCTAAAAGGAAGTCAGTACCAAATGACTTATCTATTTCAAATAAGTCTACTTCGACACGTTCGAGGACGACCTGGAGGTTCTTTAATAGTATAACAAGTTCTGACTGAGGAATAATTTCCTCCAAAATTCTATTCTTTTATTATATAATTTTTTTATTTTCTTTATTATATATTTTTTTATTATATGATGATTAAGGAATATCCCCCTTAAACACGCCAATGTCTGATCATAATTATCAGGAGTTATGTGGAAGTTAGAAACAAGGTCGAACGCTTTGCCGATTAATTTCGATTTTATTAAAAGCAGCTTGTCCACTGTCGCTATGTTGGTCGAAAAGAACTAAAAAATCATGAGAAAACTATGATATTCGATTTTGTCCGATGACAGGGACACACTTAATATAGGACAATCCAGTTCCATTTCCCTCGGGTAATTATTACTAGGTTGTTTTTAATCTAAATTATTATAGGTTAGGCCTCATACCGAGTAAATTTAATTTACCGGCAGAAGTAAGCTGCGCCAAATCACGGCATATTTTACTCTTTCTTCAGTTAGAAAAAACTGGTCGAAGAAACACTCTAGCTGAGGTAATTTTTTACTAACATCCAAAGAGCTCGATTCGAGAAAGACCAGTTCAGTAGTATTTTCCAGCAATCAGTCTAATGTGCTGGTAATACTAAATTTCTTCGCTTTCGTACGGAGAACAAGGTCTTTTGAAACATTTTTAGGGAATCGAAGCAGAAAGACCAAATAACAGGTAAAAAAAAATCCTGAAAGAGACGAAGACTTAATAAGCCACGGTAAATGCTAATTATTGCAAATAACGCTTACCTTTTTCCAACTAAGAAAAATAAAAACGGCAGAAAACAGAACGACTGTTCTAATTTACGACCCAAGGAAAATAACTCTTGTTCCTTTAACAATAATGTAATTGTATTTTTTTTTTACCGCATGCATCAAATTAGACAAAAAAATATTAATAAATTTTAAATATTTCAACAGCAGATAAAAACACAGCATTTGATAATCAGGATAGCTTAGTCAACTACAAAAATCATTCAAATATACTGAAATGGGAATTATTATAACGTTTTCCTTTATTTTTTTTATAGAAAGAAAAGACGGAAAATCTTACTTTTTTATTAATTTCACTTAATATTCAGTACTGTGATGCATTATTAAATGCAAACAACTTAACTCTTAATTAAAGAAGACTTACACAGTAAGACTATAAGCTTAATTGATTTTATAAGCAACAAAACACTTCGTTGCTTCATTTGTAAAATGTATATAATGAGAAAGTTTCGTTTTTATTTTGAACAAAAACAACTTTTTTTAAAATTAAATAAACAATATAAATATACATATATTTAACGCTAACGTAACCTGGAACTCAAAGGTTATTATATATATAAACCGTAAGGTTTAACAAATGATTTAGCAATAATTTACGACTTTCAAGTGCTCTGTCATGCAAAAAGCAACAAGCTACAAGTTTAAATTTAAACTTAACAAGGCTTTCTTTAAAAAAAAAAAAAAACGCCGTAAGATGTTGTATTTCCCTTGTTTTTGCTTCAAGACAGTGGCAAAAAAATTAACATAATTACAAAAAAGCATACTTCTAAAATTCGATCAAATTTGATTCGTTGTTCGTTGCAAAAAGGAAATATTTAATTCGTCTCTGAATAGAAATATTAACAACCTCAAAAGTTAATATTTATTTTATATTCGTGAGGAATTAGTATCCGGATACAACACCGTTCGAAGAGTAGATTATTTACAGCCGTGTGAAGGATGCTAGTATGATTCTTTCTGGTGAAAGGACTCAATTCTCGACTTGATTCGACATACAGGAGTTTATAATTAATGTTCATTTGAAGGCAAAGTCAGTAAAGACAGACCGACAATTCTTACCTTAAAAAGTCTAGGAGACATATATAAGATTAATATAGTCTAATCATGTAGGCTAAAAATTAAGTCTCAAGTAGGGTAGGCGGTCTAAATGCTTCATATACAATGGCAGTTGAGTACCATGTTCCTTCTTCTTCAGCTGCATGTCTGGAACTGGCGGAAAAGGAAAACGCAATAAAAAAAGAAACTCCGTCAAACTCATCGTTGGCGGTTAAAAACATCGATCAATTTGATTGGTCTAAATAATGACAGTGGGTGGCAAAATAAGTCAATGAAGGGCTTGTTTATGATTGTAGAATTTCTCACGATACTTTTATGTTCTAATATTGGCAAAAATAATCAGGAAAAGTAAAAAAAAAACTGAAATCGACAGATACAACTTACAGTACACAGTAGTACCATATAAATCTTGAAGTACATATTTGTACTATGTAAATATTGCAGTACACATTGGTACTATATACATATTGAAATAGGCATTTGTACCATATTATAGTGAAGTACACATTGGTCATATGTAAGTATTGAAGTACAGATTGGTCCTATATAAATATTGAAGTACACATTGGTACCATATGAATATTGAAGTACACTTTGGTGCCATATAGATATTGAAGTGCACGTGGGTACAATATAAATATTGAAGTACACACTGGTACAATATACATATTGAAGTACATATTTTTACTATATAAATATTGAAGTACAATTGGTACCATACATATATTGCAGTACACATTTGTAAGATATAAAATTTAAGTACACATTGGTGCCATATAAATATTAACGTACACATGGGTACAATATAAATATTGAAGTACACATTAGTACTATATGAATATTCAAGTACACATTATTATCATGCATATATTGAAGTACACATTGGTACCATATTAATATTGAGTACATATTGGTAATATATATATATATATATATATATATATATTGAAGTACACATTGGTATTGTATAAATATTTATGTACACATTGGTGCCATATATATATATTGAAGTAAAATTGTTTCGATATACATATTGAAGTACATATTGGGTATCATATATATATATATATATATATATATATATATATATATATATATATATATATATTGAATTACACATTGGTACTATATAAAATATAAATATTGAAGTACCCTTTGGTACCATATAGATATTGAAGTACGCCTTGGTACCATATAAATATTGAAGTACACATTGGTACTATATAAATATTGAAGTACACATACGTTGGGTTTACTCATATTGTTATATTGAAATTGTTTTTCACAAACAGCGTTTGTAAGCATTGACTTCAATATATTTGATTTAATTTACAATTTTGAACTATCTCTCAAGATTTATTTATATGCAAGAATGGAATTATATCCAGTCTGTTCACTGTGTAGCCTCAAATATATTTAATTTACCTTTAATGACAAATGAAAAATATGCAAGTGAATTGGAATCTCTCCATTTATGAATTTCTCGTTCAAAATTTAATTACAAAATTATTTCGCCACATTGATTATATATATTGTTATTGATATTATTATAAATAATATCAAAATGAACAATAAGGTATTCCTTGCATTGAATGTCTACATTCTCCTGATTACAAACAAAGAAAACCCCAAAAAGATTGCAGAAAATAACGTTATTATTACTTAGTCTTTAGAACTACTACTCAGGGAAGAATAAATACAAACGGTAAAAGAAAAGGAAAATACAACTAAGTTAAATGATAAGTACTATGGGTGAAACAGTAGCGTAGAGCAAGCACAATAGAGATTTCAAAACAGATAGAGAGAGAGAAAGAGATAATAGGAGATGCCAACGGATGCAACGAATACACAAAATAGGACTTATGCCTAGGCTGAAAGTAATTCTGACACTGTGGAGAATCGGTCAAATGAATGTATTATATGTCTACTGCGAAGCATCAATATTTAGAAATGAGAATCTAAACTGTTGTAATTTACCAGCATTGTTCCCATATCCACAGAAATTTAAAAAAGTTTATTTAAAGGGACTGACCAATGATTCTGTTTCATTTTTCAAAAAAATTAAGAAATAATAATTGTGTATTTATTTTTTGCATCATTCGGTGTAAACTTATCTATTCTTTCGGAAAAGTAAATATTGTTTTCGCCTTCACAGACAAATATATCATAAAACTACAGCATTGCATCCTGATCAAGATCACTCTAATTATGATCAACTGTACATCATATACTTAAATCAAATCTGCAATACAGATTAAATGCTTTACAAAACTCTAAATGTTTTACGCAGACAATATCTTTCGTAAATGAGTTTATGCAGGAAATAAATCCTTATGTAAATTTGTATAAGAACATGGATTTAATTGAAAACAATACAGCAAAAGTTGCTATAAGATGAAATAAACTAATGCTCAGGTGCATTTCGCAAAGAGATACAATTTCCCCACTTAAAATGAAATAAATATGTTTTTTTGTGATTTAGACCAAATGACCTATCCGATTGCTCTTCAACATGGTGAATGTAGATGGGGCTGTGAAATGCAGCATGCAGAAGAATACCGAACAAGAGTTCGTAATCATCTCACAATGCAACACTTTTACAATTTTCGCCTTCCTTTTAGAGATGGTTTCACCATAATTCACCGGGCTGGAAAATTATTCCAACAATATTTTGTGAATGTTTATGTGAATGTTGAGGGTTGTAAGTTAAAATATCTCTCGAATAACCAATCCCAGTAGCGTGTGCAGCATTATAATAGACTAATGAACTAAACAGAAGATCAGAACATACAAAGGGGAGTTCCAGTAATACCCCCTCTCATTCACAGATAACCCTGCAATATGCACCCAAACTTTAATGACACAATGTCAATAGTGGTAAAATATAGCTTAATAAACACATGCAACTCTAAATGCCTTAAAACTATAAACAATATATATATATATATATGCATATATATACACATATATATATATATATATATATATATATATATATATATATATATATATATGAAATCTCTGGGAATAGGTCTGAGTTAATAGCCAGAGTATGCAACTAGCACCTGAAAGAACTCTTGAGTGATATAATGGACAAATATATTTTTGTATTCATGTGGTATACGTTCATGTTGTAGAATTTCAGATGAAACACTAGAGGATGACCTCCAATCCGTAGTGGAATGGGGACAAAAATGGTTGGTCTCATTCAATGCTGCTAAGACTAAGCTTGTTTCCTTCAATAACTACAAGAAACCTTCTCTACCACCAATAGCAATGGCCAAGAACACATTGCCTGAAAGTACTTCTTTTAAACTCCTCGGCCTAACGTTTACAGGGAATATGAACTGGAATAGATACATTGAGAGCATTGCCAAGGCTGCTGCAAGGAAGGTTGGCTCCCTCTACCGTGCTAGAAAACTACTTACGCCTGCCAGTATCCTATACCTCTATAAGGCAACCATTCGCCCATGTATGGAGTACTGTTGTCACATCTGGGCTGGTGCATCTGCTGCTTGTCTCTCGCTCCTGGACAGGGTTCAAAAGAGAGTCACCAACCTGATAGGTCCTGAACTGTCATCTGGGCTTCAACCTCTGTCCCATCGACGAGATGTTGCATCCCTCTGCCTGTTCTACAAATACTTTAATGGTGAATGCTCTGACGAACTGCAAACACTTGTACCTCCCCGACGTAACTACCCCCGACAAACCCGACAAGCTACTAAGTCTCATCCCTTCTCACTCTCACATGTTGGTAGTTTTAAGAAATAAAATTAAACTGAGGAACAAAGTGATATCGATAAATTAGTTAGTGCTGAAATATCTGATATCAACGAGGACCCAGTTTTACATAATCTAGTTAAAAAATTATGATTCATAGATCTTTTGGCACTAAATCCCTTCTTCCCCCTGAAGATGTCCACATGGCAATCCATCTCTGATGTAGGCACACATTCCGTGCCCATGATGATTTCGGGGCTCAGACCTTGATGTAAAATTTGAATATTCGGTAATCGCGACCTCATCAAGAGAAACGGCTGGCCTAATGCCAGTTTCGCACAGGAACAATGTTTTGTTTAGTCTCCTGTAATTGGATGCCAACCTCTGGAAGGTTGGAACGTAGACTCCTGATGTTAGTGAAGGGGCCCCTGTAGGTGGGAGTCTCTCTTAGAAGTTGAATTTCTGGCTTTAATCTTTTTTTTATTTCTTGTGATGTTTCGTTTTTGGTATTGGTATACGTTTAAATGCATCTATAAGAGAAATGACTGTGCATAGGTTGAGAAAAAGAATACTATAAAATATAATAATGAACAAAGTACAGATATCCATGATGAAATAAATAATTATATTGCCTGTGGATATGTTTCACCTCCACAAGTTATGTGTCGATTAGCAGACTTTCGGCTTAATGACATGCCCCACAAAGTGTATATAATTGCAGTTCACCTTGAAGATAAGCATAGGGTTTACGTTCATAGTGGTAATACACACCAATACATTTCTATTACAGCATGGTTTTAGTTGAATGAGCATGACGTTAATGCGCAGAATTAATTGTACCCTGACATTTCTCTGCACACAGTCAATACACATGGACACCAAGAAGTTGGAATATTAATATTAATAGTAGAATGTACTTTGTGAACCCTACAGCTGTAGAAGAATTTTCTTTGTGGATGTGGCTACTGCATATTCCTGGAGCAAAACCGTTGAAGAATTGCGAATTGTAGAAGGTGAACTTATGCCTACGTTTTAAGAAACATGCTTTAAACTTGGTCTTTTTCAAAATAATGAATCATTTGAAATTCTTTAAATAAAGCTACTGTATTCCAAATGCTTTCGCAACTTTAAATTATGCTTGCTGGAATATGTACCTATTCAAACCCTACAAATATTCTTGATTTCTGAAATAGCCACAAGATCTCTATGATTGAAGTGTTTTTACATCTATGATTTGCACTGAATATATGGCGTTGCAATCCATAAATACAGCTCTAATTCAAAATGGTACTAATTGTTTAACATTTGGGTTTTCTCTTGACCTGTTTGAATGCAACAAATGGAACATAAATTTGTCTCAAATCATCCAGTCATAGGCACACTTACTGATGAAGAGACTGGTTAGTGACATTGTGATTAAATTTGTTACAATGAAGAGAAGGGAAAAAGTTCCAAAATATTCTAGTTTTTATATGGATTGGTAAAACTTATATGTTTTATGTCATAATCTCATATCTCTGAAAAAGTAACTATCGATTATGTTGTGGTTACTTGACAATCCTCTCTTCTATTATTGTTTTAGGAGGAAGAACAACCCGCAGTTCGTTTAAATTACCTATCCAACAACAGGAAAATTCCATTAGCAATTAATTACATGCGTCTGATTATGCAAACTATTCAATAATATTGATTTAATTGTATCGTATTAAGCATCTATGCTTCATTTGCTTTGGATGCAATTGACAAGATTTGAAAGACATAAGCAATGATAATAATGCTTTCGGCGAGAAAATTCTACTTGAGGGGTAATTTAAGAGAAGCTCTCCCCATATTATAAAAGGAAGTCGTGAAGACATAATTAAAATTCGCATTATGAATGCTAATTGGTTCAATTTAAACACTAGATTTTGTGTCGAAATATTAAAGCAATAGCAAATAAAAGTGAATTTGCCTCATGATTATTGAATCTAGGAAATGGAACAGAATATCTTGTGATATATACAGACCAGTCTGATAATGATGCTATAACAGTACCACACATATCTTACCTTGATAGGTCACTGGTTGATGATATTAAAAAAATGGATAATAGAAATAGGATAATTTTTCCCCCAAAAATTTCGACTGCCTGTTAATCAATCATGAAGTTTTACATTAATTTCCTGCTGATAGCCACATATATTATAGCGCAGATAATATACTGACTGATAATCCTTTTGAAGCTACGCGTTATCAACTCGAATTACTTCATACGTAGACGTCATCTAGAATGCCTCCTGCAAAAGTGTTCTCAAAATCTGGACGCATGATGATTCTCAGAAATATATCCATAAAAATGGGCCATGCAAGATTAGAAGTAAAAATATGCATGAACATTCAATGGAAGCGATATTAATAAGTGATGTATTTCTAGGAAAGCATTTTTCCGTTCCAAGAATAAAACTTGTCCTAAGTGACCCTTAATTCCTGTACATTTTTGAAGGAAATCCATTTCCGATTGTGTTATCACATGTAATGACTACTAATAAATATATAGGTCAGACATTTGAAAACCTGTGTTTAACCATGGCCAACAATATGTTTTATTTTCAACAGCCTCTTTGATATACGAGTTCAATCCATGAAAACTAACAGCAAAAAAAATACACGAAGAATATACTACGTCCATCATTACTACAAGAAAAAAACATTTCATTACAGCAGTACAATTGATTTAAATTTAAGAAAAAAAGTGTTTCCCGTTTGAAAATCTTCATTTTATTAACTTCCAGGATTTAAAATGAATTTAAAAAAACATTGCATACACACTTCTTATTCATTGAAATTTCCAAATAGGTAGTTTTACATTTTGAAATAAACAAGAAAATATAAAATCCTCGGCATTTGGAAACAAAAAATATTTATTTTCTACTTCAAAAAAATACCATATATGGAAGGAACATTTTTTCATTTATTTAACATAAAACTTGCACATAAACAGGGAAATGAAAATTAAAAGAAAATAATATGTCCTCAAATTTAAGAATGTTCATTAGTCTGAAAAAACATTTCTACAGCATTTAAAATAATTTTGTTGATGGAAAGTTAAATACATTATTTGACATATATATACAAATCTCATTAAATGTCGAAAAATTATAGTTTTCGGGTACATTTTAAAGTCTTTATGTACGGGTGTGTTACGAGACAAACCTTCCGCATTTTCCAATATGTAATAATTCAAATTTAAAACAAATAAAACATATTTTGCCTTGGAAAACGTTCACTTAATAAGATTTGAAAAATACATTTTATTTTATTCAAAATATCTTTTATATTAATAACGTCATTGGAATTTTAAGAAAAGGGTATGATTTTATAAAACATTATTCAATTATTTTATCACTTTTAGATATCAATATTCTAAACTATGATTAACACGCATATTAATAAAAAAGATAGAAAAATATATTTAGTTCAACTTTTATAAATATCCATCGATTAGGATTAGCAACAATATTTTTATTTTAATGAAATTCTTCATTAAATGATTTGTAATTTCAATGTAATCAAATTTTCAATTAATAATATTTCTAATACTTTGATGATATGTCAACTATACGCTTTTGATTGCTTTTTAAAATAAATCTTTAGATATATTGAAACTTATAGTTGAATATAAAATATTTTCCTTTAAGTGGATTTTGGATTGAAATATATATCTGAAGACAGTCATAACATTTTGATTTTCTTATACTTGAAAATTAGGATATTGCAATAAAGAACCGTTTGTTTATATTACTTATGACATTGCCAAAAATTTATATTTGGAATGTACAACCTACTTTAAACATAAAGCTAATTTAATAATTATGGGTTCGGACGAGTTTCATCAAGGCTCTAAAACACATAACACTAATAAAATTTTGAGGAAAATGCTTTTGGATAAAAACTTCAGGTAAGCTCTCTTTATATTATCAAGAATTAGTTAATTGAGATTTTTATCAATAATTCAAGTTTTTAACACTATTTCAAGAAAATGATCTCTAAGTTCCCAATTCTTATCGAGAAAAAAATTAAAATGAAGAGATGCATTTCTTGCATAAAAAAAATGTTTATCTATATGAGCATGCTCAATTCATGTGATACTTCAAATTTAAGAAAACTGTATGGATACTCATAATTTCCATTAGATTGAAATTTATAACTAATATTCTTTATTATTTTTTGGTGGGGTCCACCTAATTGGCATACGCGGATTGTCTACCATATAAATATCGTTGGTAGCGTAACAACGAGAGAGACAAATGAGAGACCCAACGAGAGACTCAAAGAGACAATGAGATAGAGAGTCGACGACTACCCAGTTGACACCTTCGCCATGGATTGGCCGGGGTGTTTCAACAATTATATAGATCAATGTTTGTGTTGTGATTATGTTCGGATTTTTTTTTATAATTTTTAACATTTTAAACAATTCAAGGATGTATTACTTTTTTCAATGTAATATACGCTTTTTTTGCATTGCTTTTTTAAAATTCGAAGAGAATATTACCTGTTGATATTTCTAAATCTCAATTTATTACTCTTGATCGGAATTTGAAAAGCATAACAAATATTTTTCCTAATTCTTAAAAACACATTGGATTTATTCCTACTTGCATTTCAATAAAAACATTTCTTCATTTTGATCTTTTTCTGCACGGGGTTATATAGGAACTTTATGAAAATACTGTTTTCAGTGTGTACAAATACATTTTTTAGGTTTTCTAATGCTTAAAATGTGTCTTCCAATCTTTTGAAATATTCAATTTATACATCATAATTCAATGCAATTTGGTTTAATTTTGACATTTTCATGAATTAAACATTCAGGAACTTTTTTCTTTTCCATTGAAGCATTATCAGGGTCATTACTATGGAAGATGGGTTGTCTCTACCGCGCTAAAATGTTGCTTATGCCTGAAAGTATCCTTTACCTCTACAAAGCCACCATTAACCATGTACAAAGTATTGTTGTCACATATGGGCTGGTGCACCTGCTATTAGTCTCTCGCTCCTTGGCAGTGGTCGAAAGAAAGAGAGTCGCAAACATAATATGTCCTAAAATGTCATCAACGTTTCAACCTATGCCCCATCCCTCTACCTGCTCTACAAGTAATTAAATGGGGTATGCTCTGACGAACTGCCAGCCTTTGTATCTCCTCGACGTAAATACACCCGACAAACCGGTATGCAATAATATCCAACCGTACACATATGCAATAATATCCAACCGTACACATATGCGATAATATCCAACCGTACACATATGTAATAATATCCAACCGTACACATATGTAATAATATCCAACCGTACACATATGCAATAATATCCAACCGTACACATAGGTAATAATATCCAACCGTACACATATGCAATAATATCCAACCGTACACATATGCAATAATATCCAACCGTACACATATGCGATAATATCCAACCGTACACATATGCAATAATATCCAACCGTACACATATGTAATAATATCCAACCGTACACATATGCAATAATATCCAACCGTACACATATGCAATAATATCCAACAGTACACATATGTGACATTATCCAACCGTACACATATGCAATAACATCCAAACGTACACATATGTGATAATATCCAACCGTACACATATGCAATAATATCCAACCGTACACATATGTGATAATATCCAACCGTATACATATGCAATAATATCCAACCGTATACATATGTGATAATATCCAACCGTGCACATATTCAATAATATCCAACCGTACACATATACAATAATATCCAACCGTACACATATGCGATAATATCCAACCGTACACATATGTGATAATATCCAACCGTGCACATATGTGATAATATCCAACCGTACACATATGTGATAATATAATAATAATGGTATAAGAAGGCCTTCTACTCTAATATTTTCTTTCTCAAAACTGCTAAACTCTGGAACTCCTATCCGGATTTTTGTTTTCCCAATAGTACTAATATGCAGAAGTGCAAGTGTAATGTGAACAGACATCTTGTTATCCATCCAGTAAATATCTCACTGCTTATGCAGTTCTCTATCTATATGAGAGCAATGCCGTCCTAAGATGGAGTACTGTAGCCACTTTTGGGCAGGAGCTGCTAGAAAGAACTTATCCTGCCTTGATAGAGTTCAAAATAGACTTTGTAGCCTCGTAGGGGCTGTCCTTTTCTCTTCCCTACAACCTTTATCTCACAAAAGAGATGTTGCGACTTTGTCTCTATTTTATCGTTATTTTCATGGCAAGTGCTCGGCTGAGCTCCAATCTATGGCTCCACCTCGCAAAACTTTCACAAACACCCGTCTAGCACAAAACACTAACACTAATTTCCCCCACTCTTTATCGGTGCCTAACCCTAAACGTAGATTTCATGAGCTTCTTAGAACCACACGCCTATGGAACTGTTTTCCGTTTTCCTGCTTTCCAGCTTACTACAATATGATTGTATTCAAGTCTAACGTAAACAAGTTTTTGATGAGCCGTTCCACATAAGTTAACAAACTTACCGAATTCCCATTTACTAACGATAACTATATTTTCCAATTTCTACTGGACCTTATCCTCGAGTGTCCACTTGACCTTGATAAGTGGTGACTCCTATGTAAAAAAAATATCGCCAGTCAGTGCCTGGTAGGATACAGATCAAACTACTAATAAGTTACTCATCGCCAGTCAGTATGGTGGATGCAGACATTAGTCAGTGTGTGGTAGTGTCGATCACAATACTAATAAGTAAGTTATCGCCAGCCAGTGTCTAGTGAGTGCAGATTACAATACTAATAAGTAAGTTATCGCAAGGCAGTATCTGATCGGTGCAGAGTACAATACATATTTACTGATTACCGCGAGGGTATTGTGGATAAAGATCACAATACTAGTAAGTTAGTTATCGCCAGCTGGTGTTCGGTCGATGCAGGTCACAATAATAAGTCAGTTATTGCCAGCCAGTGTCTTTGTTCTATTTCTTGTAATAATATATCTGAAGCAGTTATCAATATTTGTCCACAAAATAGTTTTTATAATTTTACTACTACACTAATTATTCTATTAAAGGACATAATATTGGTTGCACATGTGATGATGTTTTGAACTACTGTAGAATATCCGCGGGTTTTGCTAGTTATTATTACTATTAGAAGTTATAGTAGTAGTTCATGCGTGTTTATTGAATAGTGTTTCTGACTCGGTACGTATTTTTACCCTTAATTAGCTTATCCCGCTTCATAGCTATTATGGAGAAATATATGCTACTTTATATTAGCAAATTTCCAAAAGAATGCAAACTTCTTTATTTTGGGCGCATTATCAAATCACGGCACTTGCTTTTTTTATAATATTTCTCAAATCGTTTTTGTGTTATTATCTTTCGTAAATAATGATTAGTTAATTACTCGGTTTTTATCAATGTATAACCTACTACCGTAGGAATATGTACTCTTTCTATTTTTTTTTCATTAACTCATTCATTATATTTGCGTACGAACAGACAAAGCCAAAAATACAAAATGTGTTATATATATAAATATATATATATATATATATATATATATATGTATATATGTGTGTGTGTGTGCGTGTATATGTATATGTATATATATGTATATTATTGTTGTTATTGTCGTTGTTTTTGTTGTCGTTGTTGTTGTTGTTACTGTTATTTGCATTCTTGCTGCATTTTGCATAGTAAACCTCCCTGGTGACGACACTGCGTCTTCGCCGCCATATTGTCTGTTGAAATCAGTCAAAAATTTGATTCTAATTTTATTCTTATAATTTCTATTTCTATTTTTGTAAATACTTTATCTTTGAAAAAATTTAAAAAATAAATATAGAAATCGTTCGACGATCATTCATACTCGTTTTGGCATTATTTATTTGTTTGCATTTATTTATTTTTTGCTGTTGATTCCAGCGATTGAATTATCATTTGCCAAGGAAACATATTTTTCTTCACCTTTTTCTTTTTCGCCGAGGAGAAAAATGTTTTTATTTTAAAATATTTATATTTGTGGCCTTGTTATTTTTTTCTCAAGAATTTAGATTTAAACAAACACAGCCAACCTTACTTAACATCCGCCCATTCAATGGTTGCTTAGATCGACGCAAATGTTCTTTAAAACATAAGTACAGACAAAGCGACGGACGGCGAGAAGATCACATTTTAGAAATACGCAAAAATATATCAAAACCTTCTTTCAAACTTTAATGTGAAAGACGGAGGACAGACTTTATATCTCACAGAGATGTTCAGACGTATATAACACACTATATAAGACTTAAATGTAATGGACAAATATGCATACTATTTCATAATGATTCTAGAACAGATATAATTAGGCGATTTCACGCTTGTGCGTGACAGCCCGATTGTAAGGCGCTGTATTTTATAGGCATGTTCGGATGTATCTAAAGATGCTATTGAAAAATTTCGTGTTATAGACAAACGAAATGAGACTCTTCTTAACTTACGTAACCGCATCTAAAAATAAATGGAATTTCAAATTTAAAGGTGACAGAAAAACGGACCGACGTAGATTCCTATACATATACATGGACGAATCTTAAATACGAGTCCAATTATAGACTTTTCCATTAAAACTGAATGAAGAAAATTATATAATAAATTGAAGCGTGACTGATTGACAAAGAGAACTAAAATATATCAAGCAAATTTAACAACATATATTCAAATATCCTCATATAAACTATATATATATATATATATATATATATATATATATATATATATATATATATATAAACGCGAATTACTTTTACCTTAAAACCGTATTATGCTTATGTTTTATTTTATTGTTGTAGTACAATGTAAGATAAAAAGAATGTATGTTGAAACAAAACTGCATAAAATTAATTATTTTGCAAACTAATTTAGAATTACATACGTTATTAGATGTATCATTACATATTCATCAACACTGAGTATATATAACTGTGACTCTGTTGGTCTGTTAAACGAACGATCTGACACATAACTTGTAGATCTAACTTTTATCGCTAAGTGCTCAGCTACTACGAACATATCGGTGGTTCATTGACTAAAACTGAGTTAAGCAATATTTGTTACTTTAAAACTTTTTTCCTATAAATTTGGACGACAAAAAACATGCGCATATATATTCGTCAGTTTTGATTTTCAGATATGCTTTAAAATGGATTAGGATCTTTCAACCATTACAACGCAAATAAACTGTGGTTGGAGTATTTTATAGTTTACTCAAAAAGAGAATATTTATTCATGCAAGTGAGTATCTGCATAAAAGGAGTGTTTCAATTATATATTTTCATCCGCATAAAAGCACGCCAAGAGCAAGCCAACCTTCCGCGGTGCGTTCTACTATAGCATTTTTAACAACGATGAATAGTGGTTTCAGCGATTTTTTTATGAATCCCTGGATTCTAAAAATAACTCTGTCCGTAACGCTAATCTCTGTAACCCTAACGCAATTATTTTGTACGCCTGGAAAAGAGTGTTTGATCGATGTCAAAGTAAATATCTGGAAACAAACCATAAGCCTTATCTGACATATGTCTGAAACAAATACAAAACAGTTAGGCAACAAATGCTGCCCTAGCGCAATGCTCGTATTTGGCAAGGATTTTCAGAAGAAAAAAAGTTCATTTCTTCAATTAATTGCAATTACTATAAATACCTTAAGAAAGCTTCAGTCTATCACTGTTATTTGACAGCATTGCATTTTATGCATTGTCTATTTGCCCTACTTCGGTTTCCTCTTTACTCTGTTTTTTAACATTTAACTGAGATAAAGCTAAACATACCTCTAAAAATTAGAATTATTATTGTAAACAAATGATAATATCACCACGGGCAGCAATCTTATCAAACCTGTAACTGAAGAGTTTAAAAAAGCGGAAATATGCAATAGCAGATGCAGTGAACATAAAGAGATTCATTTGGGATTTATTTATATTTTTAAAAAAATATTGTCTTTGAAAATGTACTCTTTCTTGATTAAAGTACTAGTGCAATAGCTGAATCCAAAGCTTACATTTGAAACTATATTTCAGGTAGTTTGTCAAACTAAAACTTAGCAAAGAATTATTAGTCTACCATACATATTTTTAAAAATAACATTTCTGTTGTTTTACTTTGCTCACATTTGAAATATATATTTTTGCTCTGTCACACTTAGATTTGGGATGTAAATTGATCTCGTTTATATCTGGCACGGAAAATCTAGTTTTATTAGTCTATACCACTTGTTTTGAATATCATTTTATCCGTATTATTTATGATTGGAGACATCATTTTTACTTGTCTGTTTGAATCACGCAGGGAGGTAATCTTATTAGTCAGTTACACTTAAGTTTAAGATGTAATTTTAATTTTGTCATATTTACATTTAAGGTTATCTGTCTGTCACATTTATATTTAGGATGTAATTTTCTTAGTTTGTTACAATTACATTTAGGATGTAATTTTCTTGATTTGTCACACTTATATTTAGAATGCAGTTTTCTTAGTCTGTAAAATAAATTTAGTATGTAATTTTATTAGTCTGTCACATGGATATTTAAGATGAAATTTAATTGTTTCGTCTGAGGTTTAAAATATCATTTTTAGGTGTCTGTCATACGTCCGTGCGGCATGTAATTTTATTGTTCTGTCACGCTTCTAGTCGGAATAGTTTTTGTATCTGGCATTCTTAACTTGTAATTGCATGTCATCATGTCCGTCACGCTTAAGTTTTAATTAGTTTTTCATTGGTCGGTTATATATAAGTTTTGATAAGAATTTCCATAAAAAAAAACACGAATATAAATAAACGCTTCTTAATAAGATATTCGTGTAAATTTATGCATTGTTTTTCTTAGTCAGATATCATTTTAAAATCGAGATAAAAATGTCTTAAAAATAAAAATAAATATATATGCCTTTATATTCTTTTGCATTTGATATGTTTATTAAATTTATTTATTTCCAATTTGAATATTTTCATGAAATACGTTTTTTTTCTGGAATTTCGTTCGTCTTATTTTTTTCTGATTTAAAAAATTCTTTTTGCATAATTTTGTGAGAATTTTTTAAAACATTATTAGAAAGTAATTCCACAATTTGATGTTTCATAAGGTTTTTGATGGATTGTCTGGGGATTAATAATCCAATTTTAAATATGAGATATCCATTACAGATTACTTGTGTGCGTTCAGTCGATAACCCCTTTCTCTCGCCCAGTACATCGTTCTTCTCATTGCGACCATCATTTGCTTTCACCCCGGTCCCATACCGGCAAGTCATTCCCCATCAACAACTTCTACTGTTAGTTTGATCATTCATTGCTAATTCATTCGCTTTCTGATTATTTCTTCATATTAGCGATATCATAAAAAGATATGCGATTATAGGACTGATGCGATTGTTATGCTTGCTCACTATGAGTTGCTAGTTGGTGTTCCCTGGAGCTTGAATGACAGGTTATTTTCTAATATTTTTACTCCTCTAACCACACTGAAACTATTGTAATATTAACAGTAAATGACAGAGCATACATAAGTAAACAGTACTTACTTTAATAAATGAGCAAATCTTTATTCATTTTTATGAATAATTAAAACAAGTCAGTGCAACCGTACGACCATTTCGCAGATAGAAAACCAGTTGTTGGCTTCGTTAATAAAATATTCCGGGAATAATATGTTTATTGCCTACTGTTTGGCTATGTACAAATAGATCAAGATTCACTGAATTCTTTCGAATTTTAGCAATAGAGGAAAACTAAAGACTCAGTCACTCTGGCAAATCTTGTAACAGCCTTTCGTTACATTTAAGGATCTTTATCTTTTATTTTAGAATTTGTGTTACTTTTAAAATACTCCCCGTGCCATTTCATGTCATATTTGATTTTCTGTTCTTCTCTAATCTTGTTTCATATTTATGGTTTCCATTGTTGTATTAAATATTCGTATTATTTATAATTCGATACGTTGTAAGTACTCTGCATAATTCATATTAGTCAATATAAAATGTCAATGAAAATATCTAACATGGAATTGTTTGCCTTCATAATCCTTTCTGCAATACAACCAGATCTGGTGCAAGTTACATTCAGTCGATGCTTAACTGTCAACTACATTAACTCATCACAACGATCAACAATATTTTCTATGGTATACACCACATGTTGGTTATGAATGCTTAACAATATGGAAAACATGTGATGAAATATCGATTAAATAAATTTGAATATTTATTTAAAAAAACTCAAATGAATTACATTTTTTTTGTTTTCGAAAATATTGATGAATATCAGAAAGTATTTGAATGCTAATAAGGATTTTATTGACGGATAAAATTATTACAATTGATTTATATTAAGTCCAATGTATACTGGATCATATTTTTCATTGTTTTTTTTATTATTATAATTTTATATAATAATGTTTGCATATTATTTTTGCATAGTTGTCAATCTTAGAAAATGATAGAATAAACTCTTACTAGCAATATTTGATTATAATCACGGACTTGATGTTGGTTTAGACAAAATAAAACACATTCTTATGAATAGATTACATTTAAAAAATAAAATAATACGTGCTTTAAATTTTATTTTATACATTATTTTTACAAGCTTAATTATTCAGTGTACATACGCTTTCTTTTCTTACGAAAATTCATTTTGTAATTTATGCGACTGTTTAGATTAGTCATTACAATACATTATTTCTTCCGATTTATTTCTTATCTATTTATGGTTTTAGCCTAATGATATGTTATGTAATAGTTTATCTGTTTATTTACTGTATACGTTATGTCAACATTGTATGCAAAAATATATATCGTTATTAATAGTTTATCAATCTGAATATTTTTGTGAAATAATACAGTTGTTCATCTTTTCAACAAGATTTTATTTGTTTAGCAAGTGTTAATTTTACTAATCAGTCTTTTAGTACTAATGTTCGCGTGTATTTATTCCAGTGTGTGCATTTTGACAAAAGGTCAAGTATAATTAATTAATGTTATCCCTATCGGTCTCTTAACTAGTGCGTAGTATTTATTTTTTATAAATCGCTATAAATATAAGAAAAGATAAACTAAGTTGCATTCATTTGTTCTAGAGCCATATGGCTGTGATTAAAATGGAGATATCACAAAAAAGCAAGCAAAGATCAGAAGTATGTTTGCACATTTTTAATAAGGTTCTAAAAATAAAATTATCTATGGAAGTCATGGCGCTTAATCAATTTATCTTGTTAACGTATTTATTTAAGAACTTTTCTCATCCTTAGAGAAAGTGTTCGAAGGACGGAAGTCAAATCATGTAACGTTTTCAATTAATATAGTTAACTAAACTATCACATTATTATAGTTAACTAAACTATCACATTATTATAGTTAACTAAACTATCACACATTACGACGAATGCAAGATAATTCAACTTTCTCCCAATTCTTCAACAAAATCACTAACTACATCAAAGATTCCATCAGCCTCTTCAAACTCTTGAGTCCGCAAGGTTTTTAACAACAATACATATTTTGTCTCATACATACAAGATGAATGCTATTTCTGTATGAATATTCCATTTAAAATAATCCAAACAATGTATAATTGACATATTTGAATACCTTGTTCAAAAAAAAAAAAAAAAACATGTTTATCTGATCTTCTTCCTGAAGTCAGTCTCGATTGATACGATGGATGCTTGGGGTGTATTTACTTATTGTTTTATATAAACAAACTTTAATCGACAATTTCCATATATCGCTTGATTTCCACATTTAATTGTAATATATTAATATCATTTTATGATATTAATAATTTAATTTTTAAATATCACCATATATGATAAACGATGTGTATTGTATGATTAATCTAATAACCTTCATATTAAATCTGTTAGTTGGTGAGCATGTCATACTTAAGTTTGTATTAAAATTTTCTTCAGCCATGCTATAATTTAATAAAATCATTTCGTTCATCGTCTATGGTTCAGTTTGAAATTGTATTTTCGTGGTTTGAAATGCTAAAGTTGTGTATTCAAACTTAATTTAATTCAATTGAATACTGTATTCATTGCTCAAAAATGAAATAACATTTCCATTGATAATTAGATTACTGAACAGAAATATCATATTCGAGATGTATGCTTGAATCATTATACCTATCATAAGGAAACATAAAGAAGACATTTCTTATTAGTCCTGGTATATAAACATGTTATACGATTAAACATAAAACTAACATTAAACGAAAGAGTAGAGAAGGACTAGCGCGTTTCTATTATGACAAACAGGAAGTATAAAATAAAACGAAAGATACAACATGCACAATTTATATATTTTTTCCAGTGATACGTATACCAGCTTCGAACACGTGAAAAAGGTACTGACTGTTGGGACATATCTGCCTCTAATACAGGTAGAAAGTTGCATTAACCAGCTGAAATGGATATGGAAGATAAAGTAAATCAAAATAATACTTATAATAGTAGGAGCACTAGGAACAATTCCGAAAAAAACTCAAACACGTGAACCACACGTGAAGACTAGCACATGTGAACCACAAGCGCAGAGCAGAAAATGGCCGCAGAGAAAAATAATTGAAGCACTGCATAAAATGAAATACATCGCAGCTGGATACATATGTTCTCTAACTTCACCTCCATCCCCCATTACCACATCGCTGCCCCACCAATAGGAGTGGGACCAAATATCTAACTACAATCAAGGTAGAAGGAAAGTCCGAGGCGTGAGCCATGTCTAAACCTCTGCTGTTTGAGTGTAAAGAGAATTGCGACCTTGGGGAGGCTTATTGCCACTCAAAATCTAGTGAAGACCAATGCCCGCTGCCAATGAGTAATCAATGACAAGCATCTGTTGCGATAATGCAAATTTAATTGTAAATGTTTCCGAAAAGGTGGAAATTACTGAAAATATGTAGAGACTTGTTGTCACCCAGGCTGTTTTCAATGAGATCTTAGATCCGTGTGAAAGCTCTTTGTGAGCTAATAATAATGATAATAATAATACTAATAATACTAATAATAATGATAATAATAATGATGATAATAGTGATAATGATAATAATAATAATGATGATGATAAAATAATGATGATGATAATAATGATAATAATAATAATAATAATGATAATAATAATAATAATAATAATGATAATAATGATAATAATAATCATAATAATAATGAGAATAATAATAATAATGGTAATAATAATGATAGTAATAATAATAATATTGATGATAATAATGATAATAATAATAATGATGATAATAATAATTATAATAATAATGATAATAATGATAATAATAATGATAATAATGAGAATAATAATGAGAATAATGATAATGAGAGTAATAATATTTATAATAATAATGAAAATTGTAATGATAATAATAATAATGATAATAATAATGATACTAATAATAATAATGCTACAAATGATAATAATAATGATAATAATGATGATGATGATAATAATAATGATAATAATTATAATAATGATAATACTACTAATAATAGTAATAATAATAATAATAATAATAATAATAATAATAATAATAATAATAACAAATGGGGCATAGGGCTCTGAGCAAGGGCAGTACCTTTGTATCGCGCATGCTACTCCCTATCTAGGGTGGACGGCCATCACTGGTCTCCACTCATGATTAAATCTCTCACATGTTATCTCCAAGTGTCATGTCCCGACAAACCACTTTAGCTGGCGAGCTTAACCATGTGACGGCGTGAAAATACCCCGTGGTCAGGACATATCGGCATGGCGTCCAGCGTCGTATATCATTGATTTATGGGTAGAAGGAGCTCTTAAGTCTTGACCGACAGTCTTTTTAGCGATGTTATCTTAAAAACAAACCGGTTGCTGGCAACCTATTAATACAACTACAGAATGAGTGAAATGTCAAATCATGAAAATGAAGATAACGGCGTCAAAGGGGCTGAACACAGCAGAGTGAAGGTGTCGAGCCCGGCAGGCAAAGCGTACCTGACTCGGATCGTGCAGGTCGTCATCATGCAACAGAGAGCAGGAACCAACAAATGTCATGGGATAAGAAGGTAAGCAAGGTTTTAATTTATTCTGAATAAGAAGTGTACCTACAAAAAGAAAGTTCAGATAGAGAATGGAAAAGATATAGAATGGAATAGGAGTGTTTCCTGTCACAGAGAAAAGATTAACAGATCAAGCCAGGCAAATTCAGTTGAACAAATGGCGTATGGACTTGGAAATTGAGGAAATTCAAAGAATGTACTAGGAAAGCAATGATGGAGAAGAGGATTATGCGATTCACAATGAAGAAACGCAAGATCAAGCGGTACAATAAGGAGTTTTCAAAAGACATGAGACGCTGATACAACATGAATCTAGCCGAGAGATAAGATAGGTCCGCAGATGTGCAGCAAGAAGAAGGACATACAGATGAAAATGGCGACAACTGGATATCCTGAAAGATGATGATGAAACGCTACTGATAAGAGCTGATGATGGAAAGTACAAGAAAGAAGAGGGACAAATATTGCAACAACTATTGAAGGAAATCAGACAGAATCCAGAAAAAGTCTCCCCCCAAATATGAGATATATTGATAGAAAGAAAGTTAAAGCTGCCATAATGAAAGTAAACAAAGTTTAGCCTCTTATCACAACTAAGTAAATAACAGAAACGAATACCATATTGAGGGCTGCTGGGGACGTTTCCCGGGGTGGTAGGTTACAAAGTAATGCAGAAGGAGGATAAAACAGCACAGGGAATTTTAAAAAGCAGAAACTGTTAAGCAAGGATTTAAGCCAGTTAAATAGGATAAAAAAGAATGAGTTACAAAATGATAGTACCATAACAAAGCTAAGACAGAATATTACGTTGATTAAAAAGGTATCTCCATAGTGCACGAAGAAGTTTAACAAAGACTAGTAGCAAGTGAATTGAAATTGGAAAGGTATGACAATAGGTCAAATCAGTACAGACAGACGCAACTATTTGAGTCGAATCAAAAGAATCTGTTTGATGAACTAAATGGAATGAAAAGTGAAAGAGTTGTGCCGAGTGCAGAAGAAAGCAGGAAATTTGGGAGCGACATATGGAGCAACCCAGTGAAGCACAAAGAGAATACAAAGTGATTAAAGATTTTGGAAGGAGAATTAGCAGAGCAGGAAGTGCAGGGAGATATACGCATTGAAAGTAAAAAAAATATACCAGGAGAATTAGGAGAATCCTAAAATCAATTCGAGAGCCAGTGTTCAGACACGGAGCTGGAGTCAAAACTTAAAAGTTAAACTGCAGGAACTGGACAGTAGTACAGGAAAACTGATGACAATATGTGGGATGCAACACCAAAAAGCTGACGTAGATTGTTGTACCTGAAAAGATGAGATGGTGGAAGAGGTATGATCGAAGTCGAAGATTGTGTATATGCGGAAATTGAGAGGCTTGATAAGTACTTACGTGTTTCATGGTAAAACATGTTGAAGGAAGTAAACAGCAGTAATGCATTGGAGAACAGGGAGCATGGAAAGTGCCGAGATGATATCCAGAAAAAGGCATCAGGAGGGACACCAGAGCAAAGTGTTGCATGGGCAGTTCCACAAAGCTACAGAAAAACTGAAGAGCGACAAGTCATGGCATTTGCCAAGAAAGAGTTATTTAAAAAAGATACTGAAAGCACAATAATAGCATATCAAGATAAAGAAATTGGAGAAAAAGAATATATAGTGAGGATATGCACCCAAGTTATAGAATCATTGTGGAAGAATCCTCGAAATAAGCACCGAAGGAATATAAAGGAATAAGACACGGCAATGTTGAGAAAAGAATTTCATTGGAAAATGTGCGAAAATATGGATTTGAAAGATCTGACAAGTGGTACGCAAACAAGCTTGAAAAAGTGCTGGAGTCCGAGGAATTTTCCCAACCAAAGAGGAAAAGTACAGGAGGATAATAAGCCGGATATCACTGCATTTTAGAAGAGAAAGAAAACGTGTCTTCTGATTGACCCGTCTTGCCCCTTTCACACTCACATCGGGAAGAAAAAATAGAAAAGATGCACCAATTATTCCGACTGGAAATATGACTTTGCTAGGATTTGGAAAGAAATTGAGGTAATCTCTGTTGTATTGGGGGCATTGGGATTGGTGACAAAATACCTTGACAAATAGATACAACGGTTGGATTTGGGAATCACAGCAGAATTGTATAAAAACCTAGTATAATTGGAACAACTAAAATTATTCGAAAAATTGGACATAAAATAGAGGATATAGGGTAGTTGCAATACTTAAGACTATTTGGTGAGGTCCACTATTGCAGCTCGAATCCTGAGATGAAACATCCATCTTGTGAACAGAAATAATAATAATAATAATAATAATAATAATAATAATAATAATAATAATAATAATAATAATAATAATAAACACTACCAGGATCTTCCCCAAGATATTCAAATGGGATTAGGAATGGAAAAGTGCGCACTACTATTTACAAGATAGGGAAAATTGTAACGATAGGAGGCATGAAACTACCCAACCAAACAGAGATGGGGGCACAAGGAAAAAGACGACTATAAATACTTGGTAATTCTTGAATCAGACAAAATCAAAGCATTGAATTGAGAATTGGAAAGAAATACTTCAGGAGAACAAGAAAACTCCTGGAAACAAAATTGTATAACAGAAACCTAATAAAGCCTATAAATAAATCGGTAGTATCACTAGTAAGATACTCTGGACCGTTTATAGGGTGAAATCAGAAGACCTGGAAATTCATGATCATGCACAATGCAATGCACCCAAAGGAAGATAGTCACAGACTCTACGTGAAAAGGAAATACGGCGGAAGAGGACTGGTCTTCATAGAAGAACTAGAAAATACATAATGAAAAATACTGGAAGGATAATTATGACAGCGAGAGACACTAAGAAAATAAAGAAAAAACAGAAAACAGACGGACAAATGACAAAACAAAAAAAAAATCGGAAAAGAAAAAAAAATACACGACAGATTAATAAGAATGACAAAAGATGAGAATAACGAAAACATTTGGACATGGATAGGAAAAGGACATGTAAACCGAGAAACTGAATCCCTAATAAATGCAGCACAAAAGAACTCGATAAGAACCACCCATATTAAAGAAAATATCGATAAAACACAAGAAAACAGCAAATGCAGACTGAGTGGACAAAGACACGAAACGATAAACCATATAGTAAGTGAATGCAACAAACTGGCCCAAAAGGAATACAAAAAAAAAGGCACGACCAAGTGGGGGAGGCAGTACACTGGGAATTATTCAAACGACTGCAATTTGATACTACAGACAAATGGTACAAGCATAAACCCGCAACAATACTCGAAAGCGAGAAGCATAAATTCCTATATATGGACATGCAGACGGGCAAACTCATGCAAACAAAAAGATCAGATATTGTATTAATTAGCAAGAAAGGAAAATCCTGTAACATCGAAGATTTCGCTGTCCTTGCTGACCACAGGTTGAGTATGAAAGAAAAGGAGAAACGGACCAAATACAGAGTAGCCGGGGAGTTAAAAGAGATTTGGATGATGAAGAAAATCAAAATAATACATATAATAGTAGGAACACAAAGAACAATTTCGAAAACCTTTGAAAAAAGAATCGGAGAAATTGGAATCAGAGGAAGTGCTTTAAGATAAAACGACTAATGGTAAGGAGAACGGATAAAATATTAAGTAAAACCCTTGGATGCGGTGAATAACACCCGTGAACCACATGCGTGAGCCAGGCAAACTGCTGTAGAGGAAAAACATGAAAAAGTGTTACAGGGAATGCAGAACGCTGACGCTACATATCAACAAGTTCTACACCCCCATCATGCAGGCCATCCCATTGTCCCATCACTGCTTCCTCCAAATTGTGAAACCAAATAGCCGAGAAGAGTAAAGGAAAGACCGAGGAGAGAGCGCTGACTAGACCTCTGCTGGACAAACGCGAAGGGAACTGGGACCTTGGGGAGGCTTAGTGCCACTAAAATTCCAGTACAAACCAATGGCCTCTTCAAGCGACAAATCAATGGTGAGACGCTGTTCCAAAAACGCATATATATATATATATATATATATATATATATATATATATATATATATATATATTTACATACATACGGTTTTACCTTTTCCTAACCTTCTAGTTTAGAACTAAATTAGCATAAATGGTTCTGAGTTATATATATATATATATATATATATATATATATATATATATATATGTGTGTGTGTGTGTATGTGTGTGTGTGTACGTGTGTGTGCACGCACACAACATATATGTGTTTGTCTTAAATTGATATTTACTTGCGATGATTAATTTTAATATATTTCTTTGAATTAATTATCCAATGCAAATTTGCAAATAAAAACAACACGTTCAGGAACATATAATTTGGTTTGTTATTTTGTCCGTTACTTTTGGACGCTGCTGAATTTTCATTCCTTATATATATATATATATATATATATATATATATATATATATATATATATATATGAGAATAATGGAAATAGTATTCCGACACAATACAGAAATAAAAAGGAACAAACTGAGTTAAGTGATCATCATGGTGTTGTCTTTTTTCCAGAGAAAGTCTCGAAATATATACGAAACGTTGATGAACACATAACTGTGTTTTTTTCCTTTTGTATTTCTCTCTCTCTATCTCCCTCTCTCTTAATATATATATATATATTTATATATATATATATGTGTGTGTGTGTGTGTATGCACATTAATCTCAATTGCTTCTCTTAACAGTATTGAGCTTTTTTTTCTATTTTGATCAAATGTTTTGATATATACTGTATTATAATCTAATCGTATATATATATGTATATATATATATATATATATACATATATATATATATACGAGGGGCGTGCAATAAGTAATGCCCCTGACACAATTCCCATAGGAGTAGGAGTAGAGCTATGAAACTTGACACAGTTATTAGTCTGTCTCTTCATTGGAAGCACCCAGAGTCATGCATTTCTCCCAGCTCTGGATACCGTTTTTGTAGAACACCCCAGGTTGGTCCTCCAACCCTGACGTGACTTCAGAAATCAAGGCTGCATCATCTGTGGAACGCTTTCCTTTCAAAAACAACTGCAGGGCTGGGAAAAGGTGAAAGTCAGAGGGTGCAAGGTCATGAGAGTAGCGAGGATGGGGGAGGATTTCATAACCACACGCCGTGCTTCTGATCTGGCGACATGCGAGTTGTGGACCGGGGCGATGTCCTGCTGGAGGAGGGTACCTTTGCTGATCTTGCCCCGCCTATTGATTTTGATATGTTCCCTTAATTTCCTCAAATTTAAGCATAATAGGCTCCTGTAATTTTTTTGAATGGGGTGAGCAACCTGGGAATCCATCTGGCAGACACATTATTCATAGGCAAATGGTCATGAATGATAGTTTCCACAGACCCTGTACTAATCTTGACACCTTGTGCTATTTGGCGAATAGTAATCCGTCGATCTTCAAAAATGGCAGTCACAACTTGACAGACAGATGCCTCATCAATGGCAGAAGTGTGGCGACCAGGTCTGGGAACTATGTCCACGTACTTCCGAGATGTTTGAATTCACAATGCCAGCGTTTTACAAGGTCATATGATGGGCATTATCACCATCAGTTTTTTTCATTTCATTAAAAGTCTCCTGTGGTGTGCGTCATTTCAAAGACAAAAACCGGATCACTGCTCGATATTCAATAGGTTCCATTTCACACTTTACCTAGTTCAAACACCTGTAAAACAGAAACCACAATTAGTTCAGAGCTGTAATTTGCCAAATTACCCGTAGATATATAAGTCATTGCACATGCAAAATGTCAGCTGGATCAGACAATTAGAAGTGAGTCAGGGGCATTACTTATTGCACGCCCCTTGTATATATGCACAGCCTGTCCAAAAACTAACTTAACAGTTTTGAACTTTAGTAGATTCTTTATTCTTGACGACATATTGCTGTGCTTTTAACGCAATCTGACAAAGACATTGGATAATTTAATGGAAATATGAAAAATCCAAACAACAGTTATTCATTAAAAACATGTTTTAAATATTACCTATTTTCAACTGCACATATTTGTGCTCTCTCAAAAACATTATGA
>NC_136519.1:66954879-67077379 GCF_053919585.1 Euprymna scolopes
ATTGTTTGGGGCTCAAATCAAGTAATTAAATTAGATCCATGTCTATGGAACCTATATCTAAAATTTAAGTGTTTAGACCCAAAATTGTCGGAAGAGTTTGGTAAAGTTCTCAATACTCAAATTGTTGAACTCTGACTTCTTAACAGCCAAATTTCTGGGCGAAAACCGATCACAAATATTTTCCCAAATCTCAGTTCCCTGTATAATTAATTTCGAGTCCTTAGATATAAAATTTGAGTTATTTCGTAGGGAAATGTACACACACAGACACGCAGACACGTTCACTTATATATATATATATATATATATATATATATATATACATATATATATATATATATATCTGTAAGGGATTCACTATTAAACTAATGAATGGATTTTTATCAAATTTCGAATTAAGCTGCTAAGCCTTAGGAGTTTTAAAGTATGCCATACTAAGCTTCATTTAGTTTTTCAAGAAGAATAAATATAGTGGGGGCATATATTTACCTAAAAATAATGCCCCTTACATTTATGTACATGCTATGTAAAAACTTCGCTAATTTTATTTTTATAATAAATATTTTGAATTACTTAGTCTATGTCAATGTCTTCCCATATAAAGCGTTATTCCTCGAACCGAGTAAACACCCTGATTCGACGTTGGTTCTGTCATAGACTCCATTATTATTATTTTGTTTTCTTTTTTTTTTTACAACTTTTCATTTTGAGAAAAGTCAGTGTGCCCCTTCTTATTGATTTCCAATTTTTTAAAACGTACTTTTGTATTTAACGACCCGTGTTGTTTAAAAAAAATACTAGTCTACTCGTTGGCGCTTAAAGGGGAGGATGAAAAATGTTCAAAATAAATAGTGATTTTAAGATTATATTATCTTTTATTGTATTGAGGAAACATTTTTTTATGTGATGAGTGAAAAAAAAGAAAACTCAGGAAGCCACCAGAGCAATACTGCAAGCATTAATTAAAATTAAAGAGGCCCTACTAAAAACACTATTAAAACCATGTTTCTATCCCCACTTGAAGAATAAAATGTTTTTGTAGGTAAGGCCTAAAAAAAAAATTCTCAGAATTCACAGAAGCGCTACTAAAAGCAATAAGTAGTGTTATAAATATGATTATAATTATATAATATTTATTGTTATTTAATTGTTTAAACTAAACGGCGTCAAATTACATCTATTCGTAAGGAAACAGTTTAAAATAAGTTAAAACAAAAATATTGTTGACCTTGTGTATGCTTTGAATGGCAACAGTGGCTTTTACTATTGGACTGAGAACATGGCGGTCAGGAAATAGGTAAGCAGATATCAGAAACCAGATGCACGGTCTAACCGCCCAAACGAGCAAGCTGATCTGCTCTTTATAATTCTAATTCTACGTACACACACACACACACACACACACACACACACACATATATATATATATATATATATATATATATATATATATATATATATATATATATATATATATATATATATACTAGCGTGGGTGTCCGGCCTTGTCCGGATGTTTGGAGGTGTATGCTGAGAAAAAAAAAACAAAAACAAAAAACGTTTTTTTTTTTTTTAAACTTTGACCCCTATTATGATCCTTTAAGATTTATTGTTTAGGCTAAAATAAAGTTATTCAGTTAGATCCATGCACAAGGAAACTATATGTAAAAGCTCAAGTGTGTAGACCTTAAATTGTCGGAGGAGCTTGCTAGAGGTATCAAAGGTCAAATCGTCGAACTTTGACCCCTTAACAACCAAATTTATGGCCGAAAACCGACGTGTGTTTGGAGGTGTATGCTGAAAAACAAACAAACAAACAAAAAACGGTCAATGTTTTTAAATTTGGTCCCGATTATGAACCCTTAACATTTATTGTTTTGGGTTCAAATAAAGTTATTTAGATCCATGTCCAAGGAACCTATATCTAAAATGTCAGATGTTTAGACCAAAAAATGTCGCAGGAGTTTGGTAGAGTTGTAAAAAGTCAAATCGTTGAACTTTTACCCCTTAATCGCCAAATTTCTGGCCTAAATCGGGTCACATCGATTTTCCCAAATCTCAGTACCTTGTATATCAAGTTTCGAGTCTGTAGACTGACACTGACAGAGTTCTTGTGTATGAAAATGTACACAGACACACCCACTTTCATATATATATATATATATATATATATATATATATATATATATACTCCTATGAATCTGATTTTCTTTTGTGTGTATCGATATTCATATTAAAAACCCTCTTTTCTATTTATTTAAAATAAAATACAATTTTCTTATACCTTGGTTGTGGAATTGCATTGACTAGCAAACGATCTAGCTAATTTGCATATTCTTGTACACATTCATTTTAATTAATTCCCTATTTGTTGCTTCGGTTTTTTAATGGGATAATCATCTTTAGTTAACTATTACCTGTAATTATATTCATGCATATATTCTACATGATTTATACTTAATATTTGCGAAAAAAAGTTTATAGTAAACACACAATTGTTTCCATATATATTTATGTATGCGTAAAAAATTTGTTAAACAAATCTATCTATCTATCTATTATTTTTATTAGCATTTCAGCCCGGCGTTGGCAGGGTGTTTGGATGTGTATGTTGAGCAAAATAAAAAATAAAAATGGTAGTAGGAAGGCAGGCTCGAACCCGTACCGCAAAAGAAGGAAAAGAACGGGGTAAACCCTAACGTTTATGCTGTTACGACAACCTCCTAACCGGAAGCGACATTTAAAAAAAAATTAAGATTAGACAATCTAAAGGATAACTTTAAAAAATATCGGCGAAAAAAGTGACCCCCCCATGTAGAAAAGTGCCTAGTTGAAAAGGAAGATAGTAATGTTTTTATCCAACTTTTCGATATTTGTCGTATGAAAGGTAGAACTTTAAAACTATACTGATCTTGGTAAAATCCTTCGTCTCTATTGAAAGTTTAAGGTAGACATGCAAACAGACATACACACATACATTTATATATTGGTAACTAAAAATGTTCGACCCAAACTGATGAAAAAGCTTGCTCTATCTCTAAATCCCCTTTATGTAACATTTCAAATATTTAGACCAGAAATTGTCTGAGTAATTTGAAAGAGACCGCAAAGGTCAATTTTTTAAAAGCTTGACCCCTATTATGACCTTTAAGATTTATTGTTTTTGGATCAAATCAAGTTATTAAGTTAGATCCATGGCCAAGGAACCTATATCTAATATTGTAAGTGCGTAGACCCAAAATTGTCGGAGGAGTTTGGTAGAGTTCTCAAAGGTCACATCGATTTTCCAAAATCTCGGTATCCTGTATATCAAATTTCTAGTCGACTGTAGACTAAAATTACACAGTTATTGCGTAGGGAAATGTGCACAGAGACACAGAGACACAGACACGTTCACTTTTACAGATATATAGATGTCTATAAAAGTGGAAGTGTCTGTGTGTGTGTGTGTGTGTGTGTGTGTGTGTGTCTATGTACATTTCCATACGCAATAACTCTGTCAAGTTTACAGACTCAAAATTTGATATACAGAGTACTGAGATTAGGAAAAAACGATGTGACCGGATTTCTGCCAGAAATAAAGCGAGTAAGGGGTCAAATTTTAATGATTTGACTTTTGAGATTCCTACCAAACTCGTCTGACAATTTTTGGTCTAAACACTTGAAATTTTAGATATAGGTTCCTTGGACATGGATCTAACTTAATAACTGTATTTGAGCCCAAAACAATAAATGTTAAGGGGCATAATAGGGGTCAAATTAAAAGAAATTACCGTTTTTTGTTTGTTTGTTTTTTTCTCAGCATACACCTTCAAACACACGGGCAAGGCCGAGCATCCATGTTAGTATATCTATGAAAGTGAACGTGTCTGTGTGTTTGTATATGTGTGTGTGTATGTATACATTTCCCTACGCAATCACTCTGTCAATTTTTAGTCTACAGACTCGAAATTTGATATACAAGGTACGGAGATTATGGAAAATCGATGTGATCGGGTTTCGGACAGAGATTCGGCTGTTAAGGGGTCAAAGTTCTACAATTTTCTTTGAGATCAAACTACTTGACATTTTAGATATTGGTTCCTTGTGCCTGGATCCAACTTAATAACTTGATTTGAGCCCAAAAGAAATAAATATTAAGGAGTCATAATAGGGGTAAATGTTAAAAGAAATTGACCGTTTTTCGTTTTTGTTCTTTTGCTCAGCATACACCTCCAAACACCCGGGCTACGCTGGGCACCCATTGCTAGTATATATATATATATATATATATATATATATATATATATATATATATATATATATATATATATATATATATATAAGGTGTCCCAACAGAGCTAACGGGTTTTAAATTTGATTAACTTCCTAAGTATTTCAGTTATTTTTGTCAATTTTCATATGTACGTAGATGAGCCTCTCCGTGTTTTTCAAAATATCATTGTCTACATATTCTGATTTTCTACACAACGTAATCTAAGGTTTGTTTTTAACAGGATCTAATTTTAGTTATGAAAAATGATATTACTCAAATGTCCAGCATTTTTATTTTCACATTCTTGTGTTATCTGTAGGGCATTGTCAAGCACATCACTTAATGTTTCAGGGCTTATGACCCTTATTTCCTCCTGTATATTGTTTTTGAAGGGATTTATGGTGGCTGGTTTGTTTGCGTACACCCGCTCTTTGATGTAACCTCAAAGGAATAACTCTGCACATATGAGTTCTGGCAAGCGGGTGGCCAATTTATCTCACAGCCACGAGTAGTTATTCGGTTGCCGAATATCTCCTGGAGCAAATTTAATGTTTCTCGTGTCTTATGCGCCGTTGCACCGTCTTGCTGGAACCACATTAATCGAGATACCCCAATTTGATTTGATTCCTTCTCATCACTTCTTGCCGTGTGGGGTCTACCAGATTTAGCGAGGTCACATACAGACCCTTCGTCATGAAATCGAGCCATCATAACTTTTATTGCATTGGCAGTAGGGGAATTTCTTGTGTTGAAGTTTTGTCGAATTTCTCTTTGAGTTTCTGATATTGACTCATTCAACCGAAAATACGACTCTACGATAAATATCCGCTCCTCGATTATTTAACGATTCATGATGACCTTGGAAGGGTTACTCTAGATGATCTGAAAAAGATATAAGAAAGATATAAAAAAATTAAGAAAGTCATGCATTTTTTTAAACATAAGCTTTTCTTGGACACCCTATATATATATATATATATATATATATATATATATGTATATATATATAGAGAGAGAGAAGGAGAGAGTGAAAGAGAGAGATATGTGTATATATATCTATATATATATATATATATATATATATATGTATGTATGTATGTATGCATACACACATTTAGGATTAACTTAAATTTTACATGATTTTATTGTTCGACAAGATACTCAAATAAGATATATGTATATGTGTGTATATATGTATATATATGCATATATATATATATATATATACATATATTTACATTTTCACCCCAAACAAGGAACATTGCCACTTTAGTGTAGGAGGCTACTATCAGGGGCAACAACTGCTGGGGCACCATTTTGGGATTTGTGCAGCAAGATATCGGTTCACGTTACACGTGAACTTCTGCACGTCAGTACAGTTAGGGAAGCAGGGACCTGGAATGGAATTCCAGAGTCTAGGGGTTCTGGGAAAGAAACTACTGGAGTAGAAATACATTTTACATCTAGGGGTCTCTACTGGGTGGGAGTGGGATTTAGCTGCCTGTCGGGTTTGTCGAGGGTGTCTACGTCGTGGGAGCACAAGTGTCTGCTGTTCCTCAGAGAATTCACCATTAAACTACTTGTAGAACCGGCAGAGGGATGCAACGTTTCGTTGATGGGACAGAGGCTGAAGTTAGATGCCAGTTCATGGTCTATCAGATTGGCGACTCTCTTTTTAACCTTGCCTAGGAGCGAGAGACTAGCAGCAGATGCACCAGCCCAAATGTGACAACAATACTCAATACATAGGCGAATGATGGCTTATAGAGGTACAGGATACTTTCAGGTGTCAGTAGGTTTCTAGCACGGTAGAGTGAGCCTATCTTTTATATGTATATATATATATATATATACATATATATATATATATATATATATATATACAGAGAGAGAGAGAGAGAAAAAAAGAGAAAGAGAGAGGGAGCGAAGATAAAGAGAATGTATAGAAAGAAATACAAAGATGTAGGAATACTCCTGTGCTCCCCTTTAAATGTGTTTTCCTCTTAACAGCTGTGAGCTGCGATCTACTGAATTAAGTATGAAATGCCTTCATGAACCTTTTGCTCATTACTTAAATAAACAAAGCTTACAACCTTTTAGTTGAAGCTAAGCCAATACATGAAAACATATTCAATAAAATATAAAGCAATTAAATCAATTTTTAATAATGTAATTAAACACAGCATTAAAACAATTCTATTTCTAAAATGATTATTATTGAAGCATATAAGACAACTACTTGTGTGTAAATATTTTTAAATATTAGATTAAAAAGAAATTATCAGTAAAATGTATAAAATTAACAATATATATATATATATATATATATATATATATATATATATATACTAGGATGGGTACCCCGCGTTGCCCTGAAGTTTGGAGGTGTATGCTGAGCAAAAAAAAGGTCAATATTTTTAACTTTGACCACTATTATGACCCATTAAAATTTATTGTTTTGGGCTGAAATCGAGTTATTAATTAGATCCATCTCAAAGGAACCTATATCTAAAATTTCAAGTGTTTAAATCCCAAATCATCGGAAGATTTGCTAGAGTTCTCAAAGGTCAAATCGTTGAAATATTATTCCTTAACAGCCAAATTTTTCGCCGAAAACCGATCGCTTCGATTTTCCCTAATCTCAGTACTCTGTATATCAAATTTCGAGTCTGTAGACTAAAAATTGAGAGAGTTATTGTGTAGGGAAATGTACACAGACATACAGACAGACAATAAGACAGACACGTTTACTTTTATAGATATACGAGCATGGGTGCCCGGCGTTGCCCAGGTGTTTGGAGGTGTATGTTGAGCAAAAACACAGCAAAAAAAAAAGGTCAATTTTTTTTTTAAATTTGACCGCTTAGCATTTATTGCTTTGGGCTCACTTCAAGTTATTTAGTTAGATCCATGTCCAAGAAACCTATATCTAAAGTTTAATGTGTTTAAACCCAAAATCGTTGGAGGCGTTTGGTAGAGTTCTCAAAGGTAAAATCGTTGAACTTTGACTCCATAACAAACAAATTTCTTGGCGAAAACAAATAACATAGATTTTCCCAAATCTCAGTACCCAGTATATCAAATTTTGAATCTTTAGACTAAAAATTTAAAGAGATATTGCGTAGGAAAATGTACCCACACAGACACACACACAAACCTAGACAGACTCTTTCACTTTATATATATATATATATATATATATATATATATATATATATATTATAAGATTTACAAAATATTACTGGTCGTAATATTCTATGTGTTATCACATCTAAATCGGAATTGCTCAATATACAGGATAGAGCAAATAAAGCAAATTATAGTTATTTAATTAAATAAAAATATCTTTATATAAATCAAGTATTTTTTTTATTATTCCAAGTAAGACAAATAATACTTTCGAAATTTTATCTCCTTATCCTATAGGGTTTCTATTTAATCAATTTAATGTCATCTGCTTATACTATAGGGTTTCGATGCCTACCATATGGGAAATCATAATAAAAAAATTGATTAAATAGAAGTCACATAGCAGAGGAAATTGAAGAAAAGGATATAAAGGTTTAGTAAAATCCAAGGTAACTGTCCTTTAGAGCAGTCAGGTAATAAGATCCAAGCTGTATATTGTGTAATCCACATCATAGAGTAGAAATCCAAGTTGGGCATATTTCGGGAGTAATTCTTCTTTATGGGCCGGTGAAAAGATTTTTAATTTCTGGATGGAACTTTTAATTAAATACCTTAGTATTACTGGAATTAAATACTAGAGAGATAGAATAGGTAGAAAGGAGTAGTGCGGGAGAAAGAAATTTTTAAATGAAGAGATGGTTGGGCGAGGAAGAAAACATATATATATATATATATATATATATACATATATATAGATATATATATGTATATATATATATATATATATATATATATATATATATATATATATATATATATATATATATATATATATATATATAGTATAAACAATTATTTTGGAGTATCCATGGGTTCATTTGACTCTGGGAACTTACGGATCTGGTTGGAATATACATATTGTACACATTAACTAATGATAATTATATTGACGTAGGAAGCATTGGTTTCTACAGGGTCGATGGACTTATGATTGTAAATAATGCTAATAATATAAAATGTGACCATATTAGAAAATTGTTACATAAAAAAATGAAATTTTTTGGACTCAAGGTGGAAATTAATAGTAACTTGAAACGAGTGGATTTTTTAGATGTTAGCTTTGATTTACTTAATAATAACTTTAAACCTTATATGAAAAATAATGCTAACCCTATATACATAAATCCCCAATCCAACCAGACACCGGCCATTATAAAACATATACCCGTCTCCATAGAAAGTAGAATTAGTAATAACTCGTCTAATGAAGAGGTATTCAATAATCATAAAAAATATTTATAACCGGGCACTAAAAGATAGTGGTTACAAAAACGCTAACATTACGTATAAACATAACAATAATATACATAATAAAAGCAATAATCTGGAGGAGGGCAGTAGCAGTCATAATAAAAATGATAGTAATAATGAAAATGGCGGTAGTTGTGATAATAAGAATACTAATAATAGATCTAGAAAAGTGATTTGGTTTTCACCTACGTACAATAGCTCACTAAAACCTAAAATTGGAAAAAAGTTTTTGCAATTAATTTACAAACACTTTCCTCCAGGTAATTTACTACACAAGATTTTTAACAGAAATACTATAAAAGTGAGTTACAGCTGTTGCGACAACTTAGAAAGAATTATAAAAAAGCATAACAATAAGATATTAATGAAATCTAATGTTGCAACAGTTAATAATCCTAAAGTAGTTAACAATTATAATTGTAAATGTCCTACGACCTGTCCCGTAAACAAAATGTGCCTAACACCTTCGGTAGCGTATCTAGCTAAAATATTCCCAGAAGAAAACCCTAATGATGAAAAATTTTATATTGGGAGTACAAAATTAACGTTCAAATGGCATAAAAGATCGATGAACAACCTAACTTACGAAAAAGGTACTTCCTTATCTATACACTATTGGAAGCTAATTAGAGAAAACAACACGCCTAGAATACATTGGAAAATAATAAAAAAGGCTAAAGCATGTTACTCTTTGCAGTCACCTTGTTTCTTATGCCTGCATGAGAAACTGGAGATTACTAATTTTAAAGACCGTGACAAACTTTTAAATATAAAACAAGAATCAGCCATCTCCTGCAAGCATTTTCAGATACATACGCTTAAAAAATTATAAACCGCCTAAGTTTATAAATAATAATGTTATAGTTTTTTATTTTTTTTTAGTTTTTCCAGTTCCCCCCGCCCCTTTCCCATAATTACTTTTATTCTATACTGAAACCATTCTAAACGTTAATTATTTTAAACATTTGTATTTTAACATCAAATAATCATACCCTATACCTAATAATTTAAATTTTCAACTAAAGATATTTTTTTATTTTTTATTTATCTTTAATTGTAATGTAGTTATCTTACCATAATTATACTTTTCATAATCGTTTAACGTAGGTTTTAATGGTCACCTCATCGAGACTAATTTATTTAATTTATTTTATTTTTATACTTTAATCACCCAGTTTTACACGTAATTTTTTTAATGTTAGAATTTACAAAAGTAATATTATACGGATACTAATTTATTTACACGTTCACCATTTATTTTATACGTAAGTTTTTTTTTACACGTTAGCATTTACAATGAATAATATAACTGACATTATTTCGTTAATTATTCATTACATCGTAAACTTTTTTCAAAAAATATATTATTTATTTTTTCAAAAAAGTATACTATTAATTTTATTTTTCAAAAAAAGTATACTATTTATTTTAATTTAAACCTTAGTGGCCTAATGAATTATTTACATAACTATATATTTTAACCGATTAATATTAATGTTAATAAATAATTATACTTATGTACATATTACAGTTTAATACAGACGTTCCCTTTTTTAAATCTGGGGCTCCTATTCTACACAACTTACCTACCGAAGTAGGAATTTACTAATAATATTGAAACTCTACTTGAAACTCACTACGCATTATTAATAAAAGAAAATAAAATAATAAATAAAGTAATATAATTAACATAATGGATGATCGCATGTTAATGTATATACTTTCTCTTTAAGTCCTGTCCCCCCATTTACACTTAAATATGATGTAGGTAGTCCTAGTTATAAATTGGCAATGTTTGAGTTGAAACAGCCAGAGATGTCCCTGGCCTGACGAAGCGACTCCCTTACTGGGTTTTCGCTGAAACATGTATGCTTATGTGTAGCCATTTGTTTGTATACTAAATTAACTTATATATATATATATACATATATATATATATATATGTATATATATATATATATATATATATCATATACTGACCTCTATAGACGAGTTTAATATTAAACGCTTTAAAATGTTAAGTAACCGTTCTGCTAGGTCAGGTTAAGCTTGGGGATAGGGAAAGGGTGGGAAAAGAAAAAGAAGCAGAGAAAATAAAATAAAATGAAAGAAAGGAAGAGGAAGAAGAAGCAAGTGAAATTTTGCGTTTTTCAAGCTGAAATCAACCTTTAAACTAATTAACCTAATTACATCTTATATTCTTTACTCTGTTTAAATATATTAAATCCAGTCCACGCAAGCAATTAATACATAAGGTGCTCTTTTTGTTAATTTTATACTCATTGATAATATCCTTTTAAATGGGGGAATCAAACTGAAGAATTAGAATGACATCTGTAAGTTAATTGTACAACTACAACTAAGCGTATTGATAGATATTGTTATTTTAATTTAATAATACTAATGATCATCCTTTATTGTTAAATCGAAAATAATACTGCCTTACCGGGTTGTATAAAAAAGTCGGTAATAATAATATTTCAACATATTAAACTGAAAGAAGTTTATCCACACACACACACACACACACATATATATATATATATATATATATATATATATATATATATATATATATAATTATTTTTTAGTATAATAATTAAATACCTACAGACGCTAGTGTTTCATCCTTTCGGGAATCTTCAGTGCAGGGTGCCACGATTAATACCAGTCGAACGATTAGAACCCCCACAACACGATACATCTGGCTCGATTAGCGAATACCTAATCCATTCTGCTACCATTAAACGCGAGAAATAACGTGGTATTTAAACATTTTAAATTCTCATTTACGTCAGCCAGACAGTGATCTGATCGTTATACAATGATCTATGCATAAGAGCTCAATTGACCGACTTTAATTCAAGTGAAAGTGCTCAACGATATATATATATATATATGCATACATCTATTATATATATAACTCCGTAATCCTGTCTGTTTGTTTGTTTTTTGTTCACAATTTGATTAATTTATACAAAACCTCCTGCTGAAAACGGTTATCTCTATAAACTTTATTTACTATAAGATTTTCTATATAAATAAATAGCATCACGATCAATATATATACACTATATTGAAGGCAATGTACATAATAGAACTAGTCTAATTTGCATATTATATTAAGGAAAATCTTTTTAAATAATTCGCTCAATTAAAATTACTGGTTTTAGTAATGTAATTGATGTAATTGTTCTATTTAAGAGTATTATTTAAAGTTAATTTATTTAAATCATTTTAATTCAAGTTATTTTTTACTATTTGCTAAACTGGCACATTTTAAGTAATTTTCACTATTTCACTTCCGGTTATGAACGGATATAGTTTTTTAACCAAATCGAGAGATATTGTGATAAAATGATTTGCTTTAATTATTTATTTTCTATAAATGTAAAAGTTACAAATATTGATAAAAAAATAATTAGGCTAAGGATGATTTTATTTTTCGACGAAATATTTTAAATCGTTATCCCTCTATTAAAGTCTCGGCTAAAGATGTTAATTCATTGTAAGGTGTTAGCAGGTTTACCAAAAGGTTAAAATTTATTTCCTACGGACGATTTTGAAATCATTTTTCAACTATTCACTTGACTGTCTGAATTTTATTATCGTTTCCATAATACTTTGAAACAGAAACAAGGTAAAGTAATGCTTTTTATATCAGATATATTCCTACGCGTTTTTTTTTTTTCACTTTTTTTTCTTCGATTTTCTTTTGAGAAAGATCTTATGTTTTCCTGTCTGGGTAATTGATTCAGTTGATAATATATATTTGTGTGGGGGAGTTTCGACGTAATTATGGGTTTTCGGGGGGGGAGGGGGTGTCGCTTTATGTCTCAGCGTCACTCCAAGAAAAATAATTGCAGAAGTACAAAAATGCGGGTGTTTTTATCTGTTTAGTATTTCTGCAGTTTACGAACCGTGCTATTTTTGTTAGATATGATTTACAAGTATAATTAAATTTTTGCCGTATCTTTTGTTTATTAAATTTTTATGTGAAAGTCCTTCCTTTATTAAAAAGGGGGTACTTTTTATATACATAACCAAGCATAGTTTATCCGCAAATATCCTAATTTACATTTTTGGGAGCAACACAAACTAAAAACGGACCTGTACAGTTTTTTTTTCTACGTAATGTAGAACTTTCGTTTGCATTTTTACCAGTGGTATCTTTTTCACATTTTTTACATCATCACTACTAATTTACCCCTATTTAATCTAATCTATATACCTATAATTCCGTATTCCTTTGGTGTGTAGTGATATTCATATTAAACACCATATTTTTCTATTTATTTAAAGAAAATACAATTTTCCCATATATGAGTTATCGAATTGCATTCATTAGCAAAAGATCTAACTAATTTGCATATTCTTTTAAACATTCATTTTTAATTAATTCCCTATTAGATTTTCGGTTTTCATATAGGGTGACCACCTTTAGTTAACTATTACGGGTAATTATATTCATGCAGATATTCTATATGATTTATACTTGCGGAATATTTACATAAAAAGCTTACAATGAACCCAAAATCGTTTCCATATATATTTATGTATACGTATATATTTTTGTTTCATCTATTTGTCTATCTATCTATCTATCTATCTATATATTTATAAAAGTGAACGTGTCTGTGTGTGTGTCTGTGTGTGTGTCTGTGTACATTTCCTTACGCAATAACTCTGTCAATTTTTAGTCTATAGACTCGGAATGGTACTGAGATTTGGGAAAATCAATGTGATTGGGGTCAGCCAGAAATTTTGCTGTTAAGGGGTCAAATGTCAAAGATTTTGATCTTTAAGAACTCTACCAAACTCCTCCGACAATTTTAGGTCTAGACACTTGAAATTTTAGATATAGGTTCCTTGAACATGGATCTTACTTAATAACTGGATTTGAGCCCCAAACAATAAATGTTAAGGGGTCATAATAGGGGTCAAATTTAAAAAATAATTACCCATTTTTTTGTTTTTTTGCTTTTTTGCTCAGCATACACCCCCAAACACCCGGGCAACGCCGGGCATCCCTGCTAGTATACATATATTTGCCATACACACACTTATACATATATACATACATATATACATACATATATACATAGACACATTCACACACATACATACACAATTATATATACATACATACACATACCCACACATTCATACACCTTAAAAATTATAAATTTAAATATAAAGAAAGTATAAAAATAGTTATACTATTAATTATAATAATCAGTGCACGTAATGAAACTAACTATAATAAACACTAATTGGCTCCTATACTGCTAATTAACATTCAGAAAATAAGTGTATGGGGTTATGTAACCAAGGCTGCAGAGTTGGGTTACACTAGTACTAACAAGAATGACGCATTATTGAGTATTACGCTTCCATGTTCATAAGTGTGGATCGGAAAATTACTTTGCAATGTGGACTGTTTAGCACTATTTGTGGGTGGTAAAAGGGGACGAATTATAAAGCTCGTTAAATGAGAAGTTAAATATTAGTTTGGAACAGTATTCTAACAAGATCCCATATGTGCCAATTATGTGCTAGAATTTAAAATTACATTAGGTTAATGTGTGATTGGCGAGTCTCTACTTAAAATGTAAATTAACAATAAGAAGGTATTATTATATATGTAAGATTAGATGTTTGAGTACTTATTTAAAAAACATTTTTAAATCGCAAAGTTTTACCTTAGATTTTATTCACAAGCGATATGCATATAGTGTTATGTTTTTACCCATTTACCTGTATATATAGAGTGTATGTTATTTTATTTTAAGTTGGCTGTGTTTAAATTTTGTCTTGTGTTTACATCTAGACACTAGTTCATTCTTGGCATTTATTATGGGTTTATTGAAGGTGATAATGTTAACTGCTTCGGATATACAAAGATTGCAAAATTCGTCCCCTGGGGTATATGATCTCGATTTATTCAGTATACTCCATTTAATCGAATAGATGCATTACACAATATATAGATTGGATCACATTACCTCACTGCTTTAAAGCACAGTTACTTGGATTCTACCGCGCAATTTGGAACTAAACCTTTATATATTTTTCTTCAATTTCCCTTCCAATTTTTATTATGATTTCCCATGTCTAACTTACGTAAGTAAATAGGGTGAATACCGTTATATCTATTTGCTTATATTTTCTCCTCCGAAGAGATGGTAGACATCGAAACCCTATAGGATAAGGAGATACAATTTCTAGAGTATTCTTTGTCTTACTTGGAATAATAAAGCTTTTTTTAAAAATTTTATTGAATAACTATATTTTGATATATATATATATATATATATATATATATATATATATGAATCAAATTTTAAGAAAACACAAAAACATTATTAAGAGTTTATAGTAAAATATCTTTGATACGATATAATAATCCATAGACTATTGACTCTAAATTAATGAATACAAAATTTGACTGAAGTAAAATCTGTAATATTAACGCGTATTTTTTTCAGCGAGAAATGCTGGGCCAGCTGCTACGCTTAAATGTCACATATTTTACTTCAAATATATATATATATATATATATATACATATATATACATATATATATATGTATATGTGTATGTGTGTGTGCGCATGTATGTGTTTGATTGTGTATGGCTCAGTACGGTTAAACGAAAAAAATGTACGCGTTTCTAATATACGTAATTTCACAATACTTTTGTATACACAATATTTTTAATTGATCTATATTCTGTATAGTTTTACAAATTACCTGATTTATCTAGTCTGGAACACGCAACATTTCTGAGGCAATCGTTGGGCTTATGTCAACTACACAGTTGTAAAGACTGTCACTTAGAATTGTAAAGCATTGGCGAAGTAATTGATTTAACACTGTGAGGACAAAAACATTTTTCAAATATAACCAATCAATAAATAAAGTAGTATATTGTTAGAATTTCTTAACCGGATTCAAAAATTGTTAAATCATCTATGGTAAATAGTATAATTCTGCAAAATATTAAAGAAGAAAAATTATTTATTTATTTAACCTTAAACAGAAGTCCTTTTTGTAAGTAGAACATTTTATAGAAATTCTAGCATTTCACATGGCGTCTACGCTTCTCTTCGGTCGGTTTTGTGAATGTTAAAACCTACATTTCTATTGTTTCTAATATTATACACTTCGTTACATTAAAGAAAATACATTAAACAGAAGTTTGGATTGGAAGAAAAAGTAATCGCGTTTTTTTTTGTACATAAAATTCCTCAAATTATTTGTTTAATACAAATTACAAATAATCTGCTTGTTATTGTGTGTGTGTTTTTTTTTGTAATTTTTAAGCTTACACCTAGCCGTGAACAAGAAAATAAATACTTAACTAAATAATGTCTTGCAAATAATAAAATAAACTATAGAAGATATTATTTTAATGCCGAAACTAATGATTTCAACAGAAACTTAGTATGTTATCGTCAGAAGCCCGCTAAGAAAAAAGTTTAAAAGTAAGAACAAAACGTTTAGTATCCCAAAAATTAAAGTAGATAAATGTTGTGGGGTGCAAATCACCCCTATTTCACAACTATGTGGAGTTAACCAGTTCTAATAATACCACTGTTTTAGGAGACTAAATTGAGACATTCATGCCTTATTTAACCGGATGCTACGAACACGTGCCTCTCACACTACTTTAGTGGCTCCTGTATTCTTTATGATAAATACATATATTTTATACACGTTATACTACTTGCGGTTTCTTTCATTTGTGACCCCTAGCATGAGTATACAACAACTGACTGGCGAGGACGATTCAATTATTTCCCAAATGAATCTTCAATAATTGCTAAAACCAAATGAATGACGAATATTCGGGCAACGAATTCACACTAAAGAAACAGCCTTTGGAAAACAGCATTTGACGACCAAAAGGATTCAAGGAAAAAGAACACGCGGATTATCGAAACAATTTTTTCCTACACTCGAGGGAAATTCGAAAGTTCAAGAGTATTTTTTTTCAAAAGTTCGGTGAAGAACGGGAAAAACTATTTGTCCACGTTAACACAAAAACTAACACGGGATGAATAACAAAAAAGGACAACAATTCTTGCCGAAAGAAAAGATTTTACAAAGACGTCGTCAAAAGGCCTTATCTTGCTGTTAGAAGCTACTGAAACGTAAACTACGAGCTGGAACAGAACTCATCAGATGAATTGCGCGGGAAATTATTACTACTGGATTAACGAGACCAAGTTTTCAGTAAGTATAAAAAAACAAACACATTGTTCGATCTCTATAATACAAGTAATGTTAGAAAATACTATGTCGTTCTATAGACATGTCTTGCTTATACGTCCTATGGTTAAAAAGAATTAGCGTTGGAAATGAAAAAACGCTCCTGCAAAGGAAATGATAGTATATTTTATTTTATTGGCTAAAGCGAGTATTCGCACAAAGTAAAAAGACGTAGGATTTTAATCTGATTAAAATAAACTTTTCACTTGTCGACGGCATTGCACGCCGTAGAAAAAAACAAAAGGATTTCGCAAAGCGCGACAAATAAAGTGTTAACGAGATGGAACATCCTTTTTCGCACAGAGATAAAAAAGAATAGCCAATATTAAATAAATGGTATAAACTCTCTTTCTTAGATGAGTAACTTTTTTTCTTTTTTAAGGAAACGAAATTCATTGCTTTCTTATAAATGCAAACGTCGAATTATTTTCTCCGAAAAATTGACACACGAGGAAATAAATATATGAAAGAGACATTCGTTTAATAACCAGGTACGAATTTTGTAAAGGTTATTTCTATATAGGTGGTACTATAAGAAATGTAAACAAACGAATTTGGTTATTTCTGAAAAAATTCATTTAGTCATATGAAGTAATTTCATACCGCCCCCCCAAAAAATGGACGATTTTGCAAAACAAATTTTGGAAATGCTGAAATCACAACAAAGTCAACAATTAGAATTAAAAAAAAGGTTCAGGGAAGAATAATTTACAATGCAGAAACAAAACGACAAAATGAAACTGACAATAAAAAACAGATGGAAGGGAAACAGTTACATATAATGAAGTATCTCGAAGAAAAACAAGGACGAGAATGAAAGAAATGATTGACCCAAACGCACTTAGATTTTATGAAATTCTTTGAGGAAAAACAGAGAAAGCGAAAGAAAAGAAATGAATAAATATTGAAATTGAAAAAAATACATTTAGAGCAACAAAACCAGTCAGATAAAAAATGGATTTGATACGCAAGTTTTAGTGAATAAGGACAGCGGAGAAGAAACCAGCACGGCTTTTCCCCAAAATTCGATCTTATCAGCTATTGATACATTTCATTATGCTTCTAAGGAAGGCCTGACTTTTGAGGCATATTTCAGTAGATTTGAAGATCTTTTTTTTAAAATTGATTGCAGTGCATGAACAGATCAAAAGAAGATTCGTTTATTGCTACGGAAGTTAGGTACATCTGAACATAACAAATTCGTGGAGAATAGTTTACCAAGAAAAACAAAAGAATTGTCGTTTGACGAGGCAGTCAAACCGTTAATAAAGTTATAATGTATAAAAAGAAGACTATTTTCATAAAAAATGGAAATGCATGAAGCTTACACGTAAAGAGAATCAGGACTTTTGCGTCTATAGTTAATAAGCACTCTCAAGATTTCAAATCGTCGTCATTAACGGCGAACAATTTCAAGTGCTTAATAGTCACACAAGATTTGATAGCAACAGAAGACACCGATATAAGACGTTGTGCTCTAAATAACTTGGAATTAGAACCTGATTTGATGCTTCAGAAACTGGCTGGAGATTGTCAGCGGTTCGTGGCAATGAATCAAGATTCCCGAAATATAGAGGAAGCAGGTATTACATTATAGTTTACATTATAAAATACGCTTCAAAAATAAAGGGTACCCGCCCGCCAGCAATTACCAACGAAGAGGCGAAAAGAAGGCTTCACAAAATGATCAGGATAGACAAAATCCTAGGACCCTTGTAGCAAATGTGGAAGACCTCATGGGTACAATGCATGTCAGTACAAAAGGAAAATAACATGTGACGTACCCAAGCGAGCATGACACAAAGCCATATATTGCAGAGTAAAAGTAGCAAAAAAGAGCTACTTAAAAACTACAAATATGGACCCTTCACCAAAAGAGAATATAAGGAAATATGTTAAGGTGAGAATCAGAAATACAGAAGTAAAACTGCAGCGTAATTCAGGGTCGGATTTATCACGTATAAATTCTCACACGTGAAAGCGAATAGGAAAACCCAGGATGAAAAAAAAGCGAATGAACTCACAAGCGACAAGACGAACTAAAAAATGAGCTTAAAAATATTTCCCAAGTGTTTTCTTTGAAAAGCTTGGATGCTACACAAAAATAAAGGCGAGATTCGAATTGCTGGACGAAGCAAAAACATTATTCAAAAAGCCACGGAACCTACCGTTCCCTTCGAGGGGAAAAATGAAAAAGAATTGAAAAGACTAGTTAACACTGGGAGTTTAACCCCTATTAACTATAGTGAGTAGGCAGCCCCACACCGTATACGTGAAGAAAAAATCTAAAGAGATTAGGGTATGCGCAGACTTTTCGACCGGATTGAATGCAGCGCTCAAGGACCATCACTACCCACTACCAAACCCAAACGAAATATTCGCTTAGTTAAATGGCGGAAAGTTCCCAAAATAGACTGAAGCAAAGCGGTCCTACAAATACCACTAGAGGAAGACAGCTCGAAACTTTTATGCATCTCAACGCAACAAGAACTTTCTAAATTCAATAGGCTATCTGGACGATATTCTTATGTGTAGTCAAAATGTTGAACAACATAGAGATCATATCTTTCAAGTGTTTGACAGAATGAAACAATACGGCTTCACATTGAAGGAAGCAAAATGCGAATTTTTTTTGGAACGAATTAAATAACTGGGTCATATAAAAAATAAAGACGGGAGGAAACCCGATCCAGACAGGTTCACAGCTATAAAAGACATGCCAGAACTTCCTAATATAACTAAATTGCAGAATATTTTTAGGGATCGCGAACTATTTTCAGACGTTCATCAAGAACATGCATGAATTGCGTTCGCTATTGAATGTACTATTAAAAAAGGACAAAAATGGGACTGGACGCCGTAGTGACAGGCAGGTTTTAAGAAATGAACACATGTATTAACGTCAGATTTATCCCTGACTCATTTCAATCCGAAACAAGAGATTATTTTCGCAACTGACGCAAGTTCTTATGGGATCGGGGTGTGCATTCTACACAAGATTCCTGATGGGTCTACTAAACCGATCGTTCATGAGTCAAGAATTTTACTGTCTGCTGAGAAGAATTACTCCCAAATCGAAAAGGAAGCACTGGGGATCATATTCGGTGGGACAAAATTCCACTGATTTTTACCCGGTCTAATGTTTAAATTGCAAACTGACCATAAGCCGCTTATAACCATATTTGGTTCTAAAATGGTCTACCAACTTACACAGCCAACAGACTGCAAAGATGCGGTCCCATTCTACTGAACTAAGATTTCAGTATGGACTTTCTTACATCTGCGAAGTTAAGTCACGCAGACGGATTGTCGCGATTAATCCCGAAATCATGGGAACCGCTGGAAGACAGTAATAGTGCCACTACAAAGTAAAAACGACAATACGCAAATACTATGTAATACGATCAAGGAACTAGCAGTGACGTTGCAAGATATAATAAAGAAGGCTGAAGAAGATAGTTTCATCAAAGAAGTGAAACAAAAAAAACCTAAATCGGAGGAATCGGATGCAGAAGCGTATTCTATGTGTAATGAGGTACTGTTGTACCGATAAAGAGTAGTAATCCCAGCTACACTATAAACGGATATTCTAAAGGATTTCAATACACGGCACCGTGAGGCTACGCGTATGAAGAAATCATGAGGTCCTACGTTTATTGGAAGAGTATGGAAACTGATATAGCAAGCACGAGAAATTCGTGTAAACAGAAGCGCCCCCAATAAAATTCAGCCCGTCGCCTAACTCGGACCACCCATGGGAAAGAATACACGTAGATTACGCAGACCCACTAGACGGAAACTATTATTTAATAGTGGTAGACAGTTTTTTTTTTAAATGGCCTACGGTATTTCGATGTAAAAGTCCAACGACGGATTTTACAATCAGTATTGTTTACGAATTGTACGCTAGGTTTGATGTGCTTCATTGTCTAGTGTCAGACAATGGAACACAATTCACTTCAGCAGATTTTAAAAGTTTCTGCGAGGATTTCCAGTTGAACAACATAACGACGTCAACTTATCACCCCCAATCGAACGGTCAGGAAAGAGGTTTGTAGACACACTGAACACTTCCCAGAAGAAGGCTAAAAGCAACGTCCTCAGAAAAGGCGCTACAGCAGTTTTTACAAGTTTACCGAATTACGCCTAATGAAAGAGCTCCATCGAAGATTCCGCCGGCAGAGTTAATGTTTGCGAGGAAATTTAGGTCCGTCTTCCAGAAACTTTTGCCAAAACTGGTGAAACCGCCAAATACTATATTTCATAAAAAGAATATTTACCTGGGGAAACGGTATTTTTCCAGGTACACAAAAATAATATCACGATGTGGGTACTAGGACATGCCCAGAAAAATATCCGGCGGATGGTCTACATTGTCGATGTCAAAGATTTACGCACAAGAAACATTTAAACCAAATTCGGAAACGTATCACAGATGTCGAAAGACAACCGCCTGCTGGACACGAAGAAGTAATGGACAAGATATATGACGCGTTCGACTTGGTAACACCACAAGCACCCGGACAACGCCGGTCCTCCAGGAAAAAAAATGACCGACCCGATAGCGATCAACCCCAGGAAAAAGAGCTATACGATAATCCCAGGGGAATGAAAAGCTGGGAAGGGGGAGTGTTTTGGGGCACAAATCACCCTTATTTGAGAACTACGTGAAGTCAACCAATCCTATAAATACCACTGGTTTCAGAGACTAAATGGGAACATTCATACCATGTTTAATCGCATGCAACGAACATGTTCCTCTCATGTCACTCTAGTGCATCCTGTATTCTTTATGATAAATACATATTATATTTTATAAACTTAACACTACTTGTGGTTTCTTCTATTTGTGACCCCTAGCACGGGTCTACGACGGTAAATAGTTGAGGAAATAATTTTTATCGCACACCAGATGATTTTTCTCGTATAATAAAATGTATACATCGTTACAAGTAAAACCAAATAATTTATTAAATAAAAAATATTAAAACGTTATTATTAAAACGCGATACATAACCACGTGTTTATTCGATTAAAATGCTCTAGCAGAATTTTGAGTCAAGCGATAAATAAGATTTTAAAACATGTATATCACATGCGAATATGAATATATATATATATATATATATAATTTATATCCATCTAATTGTCTATCTATCTTTCTATATGTATATATATATGTATATATAGATAGACAGATAGATGTAAACTATATATATATATATATATATATATATATATATATGTATGTATATATACAATACTGTTTCTCAGCTCATCAGTGCGGCTAGACAATCAACTACCTGAAGCAAGGATCGAAACCCAGCGACAGTAGGAGCTTCTAACCTTTGCACTATACGCTTCTAACCTTTGCACTGCTATGCCGACAGTGAGTTAACAATGTTTTTACATTGTCTAAAGTACCTAAGCTCAATTTCTTTACACAAAGAGAATCGCTTCATACACAAATTGTAATTTATTTTATTTTATTTCCCATATATATATATATATATATATATATATATATATATATATATATATATATATATATATAGATATATATAATGCGAAAGAGATAGCAAAGATGATCGAGCGTTTTAGATATATTCAAGTATTAAAGACATGCTTCTTCCTTGTATATTCGAAAGAGTGAGTCAGTTAAAATGAATTTTCATGCATTTCATATACGCCGTCGCGCTATGTTGTTTTAGATCTGAGAACAATTCTAAAAGCCCAACTCTTCTTATATATCCAACAAATGCTATCAGACTCCCTCTCCTCAAAAGATCCGGATCAGTTTTCGGGTATTGGCACAGTTACATGGGGAGTTCTGCAAATGAATGATGAAAGGCTTTTGGCTGTTTGTGAAGATCTTTTCCCATTCGTGCATCTTCCAACTGATATTTACTCAAAAAAGTAAAAAAAGAAAGGCGATGCCTACAAGTCGACAGTGCAGATAGGCGAAATAAAAGAACATATTTTTTAAATACAAATAAAATGAAACAATGCCTCTTCGGAATGAAATTGAAATTGTCTTCGACATTCTCAAGAGAAAAATCGATATTTTCAATTAAAGCTAATCACATGGGAATCAAAAATAAAACAAGTGTAAATAAGACATTTAGAAATGAACGAAATTCTAATTATTACGAGTGAATGTGCCATTTGCGCCAACTGTGTCTTCTTATCACAGAAGCAGCAGCGGATATACATGCCATATATATATATATATATATATATATATATATATATATATGTATATATATATATATATATATATATATATATATATATATATATATATATATATATATATATATATATATGAGTGTATATTTCAACGATATATGTAATGGATTCACGTAAAGATGACTTCATTTAAAGATTTTTTTTAAAAAGCTATACACAATAACTAATTCATAAATCCGTATGCATATTCAGGTAGCACTCTTCCTGTTATGCAAGTTTCATAAAATTACAGACATTTTCTGTCTACACACGATTGGTTTTTATTCATACTAATTATCTTAATAAATTTCTTCATCAGGCAAGCACTGCCTGATATTTGAGAGTAGTAGCTTCAGATAACTCTCAGGTGATAGCTACATTCCTGTTTTTAGAATATTTATACATTTTTTTTATTTAATGAGTCAGTATGACACATATTATTAAATATACTACGTGTACCTATCACATTAAAAGCGTTAAAGAATGCCATCGCTGTAATCAAGATTTGTTTGCTTACGAATTGCATTATGAGGTTTAAAAATGCTTAATATATATCTTTAAAAGCATGTTAAAGCATCGATACTTTTAGTTTGTTTGTTATTTTACATAGAGGTCACCACTTATCAAAGACCGGAAGCCAATCGCGGATAAAGGTTATTGCATGTACAGTAACCAATGGAATAGTATCGTAGTAATAGTTAGTATTGGAGTTTTGATAATGTGTCTTACTTAAGGGGGCGTTTCGTCAGTAATTTGTTTTTGTTGGAGTTAAAGACATCCAAGATGTAGTTAGGTGGGAAACAGGCAAACTGGAGATAGTTCCACAGGTGTGCACCTCTAAGAAAGGAGCTTTGTTCATGCAATCTACGTTTTGATTTAGGCACAGATAAAGAGCGGGGACAATTATTGATAGTGGTTTCAACTAGACGAGTGTTTTTCGTGAAAGATTGGCGAGGGGAGAGCAGAGATTGGAGCTCACACGAGCACTGCAATGGAAGTAACGATAAAACAAAGACACGCTCGCAGAAGAAGAGGGGTTGCATGGAAGAGAAAATGGCATCCCCACTAAGCAACGAGGCCTATTATGTACTCTGTCAAGACAGGATATGCTGTATTAGCAGCTCCTGCCAAGATGTGGCAGCACAACTCCATCCGTGCACGTACTTGGTTTTTATTTAGATAGAGAATTTCATCAATAGTGAGATATCTGCTGGAGCGGTAGAAGGACCTCGCCATTTTCCCAGCAACATTGGCAACAATCTGTAGTGTTCCACTTCAGATCAGGAGTAAAGGTCAAACGCAGAAGCTTATAAAAACATGGAGCCTACCCAAGAATTGAGCCATCCATTTCAATTGATGCCAGATTGGGGATAGAGCGTTGATGATGTACCACGCGCTCAAGATCAGAGGAGAGAAAATCAGAAAGAACTTTGTCATTTACGGCCTTTGATGTGTTGCCATAGATGGCTCTGTCATCAGCAGAGATGTCAGCGAATGATTTAAGCGTGTGTTTTAGGAGATGTCATTAATTTTATAAATTAATGTATATATAGATATGTTTATACGCGTGTGGGTGTCTTGTCGTTCCTCCATTAGGCATAGAAAAAATATAAATACACCAAGCCTAAAAAGAGAAGATATTCGGTTGAACAATAGAAAGCGTTTGAGAAAGAATATGGCGGAACAACATCTTCGGACGTCATTTTTACACCATGATGAAATTTTAAGTGTGTGTATGTATGTGTGTGTGGGGTTGTTAATTTGAGAGGGTGTGAATTTGCATAAAAAGATACACACCCACACACACACATGTATATATATATATATATATATATATATATACTTGGAAGAGATTACAAAAACAATTTAAATAATTATATGATTTTTTTTATTATCACAATTTCTTTAAACTGTTTAATGTGCATCTACGGATTGTACTAGCTCACATTATTTTGATTATACAGCATTTCTATTCTCATCTTTAAAGAGTATGAATTTCCTTTGGAATACTGTTTTTTATCGAAACATTTCTGTATTAATATAATCTTTCAAACAAATATTACTTCTGTTATAATTTGTCAATTAAACTTCATGTGCTAACCAGCACAATTTATACCTTACTTATGGATATTATTTTTTGTTCTTTCCTCTTAGGATAATAGTAATACTTTTGACTCTGAGAAAATGTGTTGTTTGAAGTTGCATTCCTTGTCGAATTATTAATTTATTGTAAATTCTTGTTTCTATAGTTTAAATTAATGATGTCGTGTTTTTACTTTAATTTAAACGTAAAAAACATTATTTTTACACCAAACAAAATATATATATTTGTATATACATATATATATATATATATATATATATATATATATATATATATATATATATATTGAGAAAGAGAGACTTATATGTAATATACTGAGTTTATGTAATTCAGTAAATTTTCAAATACCAATAAGTTTTAAGCCAAAAATGTTTGATTTAAGGATTAAGCTACAAAATTATCCCATTTCCTAATCGAGCATTAATATACTGTGTGTGCAAAATCAAGACTTCAAGACAAGTTGTTGATGGCAACAAAATGTGTATTTCATTTTAGGTTACCCTTGTTTTAATGTACAGTTCGACAATTTCAAGCATTATATCGTTTGAAAATTTAGAAGATCAGGATACAACGGAAAAATGGAATATAACGGTAACAATAATAGTAACTACAAACCTAACTGCGTAATCTCGTACAACATGGACATAAGAGCTAGAAAAAACCCCTAAGACCAATAAGGAAAACGTTTGAAATTGTCGAACTGGACATTGAACAATTGTAATGTAAAATATTTGAAAATACAAAACTCATAACTACTCGAAAATGCTTCATCTATTATACAGGTTGGCAATCCTGTTTTCGAAGTCTTTTTAATTATTTTTTGCATTACTCTATTTTTTATATTTCTCTATTTTCTTTGTTTAATTTATGTTACCTTACCATTATTGTTGTTATTGTTTATTTATCATTTATCATTATTATTATTATTATTATTATTATTATTATTATTATTATTATTATTATTGGTAAAAAGCGATGTAAAAATAATTGAAGGAGTAATTTACAGCATCATAAGAAAAAACATATCGATTACGAAACTTAACAGGTTTTGTGTGCAGCATCATACGTTGTTGCGAACTGTCTTGAATTAATACAGAGGAAAAAGAGAGAAATGAACGATAGAAGGACATAGATGCAGAGGCGGCTTGAGGAAGTATTAAACGGTGGCGGAAAGACATTGGTAAAATCGAAGAAATAAGAAAAGATGCAGATGATGCCAGGAAGTTCTGGAATGGGAGTTGGTGTGTGAAAAGGCGATATAATAAGAAGGCTTGCTGGTTGGGAGATGTCAGAGAAAAGCTTTCAGGGGTGCAGCAGATGAAGAACGTTGAGATAACCATTGATGACGTGAAGGCTGGCATACGAAGGATCAAAAACTCGAAATCGCCTGGTCCAGATTGAGTGATGAGCTTCTGGTGGTTCAACCAGTTCCAATGCCTTTATTCATATATAGCTGCTGCCTTACAAAGGGTCGTAGTGTCGGGAGATGCCCCTGATTTTCTTTTTAAGGGATGGGCAGCACTAATTTAGAAAGATTCAAAGGGAACAGATGCCAGCAACTACAAACCAAATACATGTCTGCCACTAATGTTAGCAGTTAACTAGAATCTTTGCGGGAAAAATTATGGACGTCTTGTGATTAATGGTGTATTCATTGATGAACAGAAGTGTGTCGGAAAGGCTCGAGGGGTACCAAGGAGCAACTACTGATTGATAAGGCAGTAATGCAGGATGCAAAGTGGAAGAAGAGCATGGATCGATTACAGAAAGGCTTATGACATGATTCCACAGTCATGGATCAGTGAAACATTATTGATGATGAAGGTTACTAAGGATGTGGTAGGGCTTTTGGAAATACATATGGCTAAATGGAAAACGGTGCTGGCAGCAAACAGAGAGGTGCTGGGGGAGATTGGAATTAAACGGGGAATATTCCAAGGAAATTCGTTATCTCCATTGATTTTTGTAATGATAATAATGCCACTGAGCATTTTCTTGAAGTGAAAGAAACTGGAGTATAACTTTGGATCTTGTGGACGACGCCTCAATCATCTACTCTTTATTGATAATTTGAAGATATTTGGTAAAAATGAAAAGGAAATAGAGAGATTGGTAGAGCTCGTAGGGAAATACTCGAAAGGCTTTGGGATGGAGTTTGGGATTAGTAAATGTGTGGTGCTGATGGTGAAACGGGAGTAAAGGTTCATCTGAATGGAATAATGCTGCCAAATGGAGAAATTATGAAATAAATAGAAGAAGCACAAGGATATCAAAACAGGAAAAGATTTAACAATGTTCAGTATATTTCAAATTAAGCGACGCTGTATCAAAATAGGAAAGACGATGGGAGAGGATTGAAAAATGTAAAATTTGAATAGAACTGAGATGCGGTTGAAGGAGCATGTCATTAGAGATGAGAAGTGCATGCTTAATGGTGTGGCCACTGAAATGGAGGTACGTGAGATCAAGTCTGATTAGGTGAAACGTATTGATAGAGAAAGGGCAGAGGAACTGGCTAGGAAGAAAATGCACGGAAGGTTTTTCCAGTATATAGCAGAAGTCGCTGATGAAAGATTATGGCAATGGCTTATAGTTGGGTATCTTGCTTAGAATACTGAAACTTTTGTTTGTGCAGCAAACGAGCAGACATTAAGAACATGACTGTTAAAAGGCGGTTATAGGAGAGGAAGTTGCTGCAGAATGCCGGATTTGTGGTAAGACCTCAGAGTCAATTGCGCACCTTGTAGCAGGGTGTAGTGGATTAGCACAGGGAGAGTACCACAAAAGACACGATCGCATGGGACTCCGGATATATTGCGAGGTCTGTAAGAAGTTTGGGATTAAGTGTGCTTGAAAGTTTGAGGAAGTTCCTGATGAAGTGAGAACACGTTAGGATGGAGATGTGCAGGTATAATGGGACAAAAGTGTAATAACGACCAAACAATTGGAACATAATCGCCCGGATTTGATCATCATTGACAAGATCTCAAAACACTGGTAGATTGTAGACTTTTCAGTATCCTGGGAAAAGAATGTGAGAGAGGAGAACGAGAAGTGGAGCAATTATGCTGCATTGGTCTTTGAGATAAGGCGTATATACGAAGATAAAACACAAATAATCACGATAGTACGTACGCTAGGAGTAGTATCAAGTCTTCCGGAAGGGCAATTGAAAAAACTACGAATCCCCGATGTTTTAGGCTGCCTTCAGTCTTCTGCTATTGTAGGTACCACCAACATCCTTAGGAAAACCCTTGATATTTGAAGTTCCTGGTTTGGAGCCGGGATTGAGGGGAATCCTCTGAAAATGAATTTCAACTCTTTCCAGGGAGACGTTAATAGATGATTCATATTTATTATTATTATTATTATTAGTAGTAGTAGTAGTAGTAGTAGTAGTAGTAGCAGTAGTTTTATGATTGCTTTTAGTGGTAGTATGGGTACTAGATATAGTATCGTAATCGTCATGATTATTACAGTTATTATTATTATTATTATTATTATTATTTACATGAATATTATTATCACTGTTATCATTATTATTATACTAATATTATCTTATTATTATAATGGCCATTATTATAATTAATCTTATTATTATTTTCATTATTAGTGATATTATTATTATTATTTTCATTATTAGTGATATTATTATTATTATTATTATTATTATTATTATTAATATTGTTGTTGTTGTTGTTATCGTAATTATATCATTTCCATGTAATACGCCTTGCATATATATGCAATATTTTTACAGATAAATCCAACTCCAAAAGTTCGATTAATAGTATCATTAAATTTCTATTATTACTATGTTGAACTATTTTTGAATTCAGTCTAAACATGTGAAGATATTTCATATTCCAACTAAATAAGTTCGTTGTTATCTTTCCCTTATTTTTTCTTCCTCCCTTCAAATTTGTTCTACCACCACCATCTGTCTTTTAACATCGATTATTTAGAATAAGGATTTCAAATTTGATACCTTCTTTCACTTGTGCTGATTTATAAATATAATTTTAATCACATCTCATGTTTTATTGTCTATGTTGCTTTACCTTGATAAGCAAATCTTTTATTTTATTTATCTGTCCCCAGATATTTTGGTTTCATTGACACATTGGTTTAACACTTGGATTAAATTATGAGACTTATATATAAAACATGTATTAAAAAAAACATTTACTGAGGTGATAAAATGAAATATTTCCCAGATACCTCATCCAGGAAAGGACACATATTTACATCGCATTGTTACATGGGGCATTGAGAGAATTACAATAAGCGTTGTATCTTTTTATTTTTCTGCCACCAAGAACTTTCATTTCAGGATTTCTCATTAATTGTTGATCTCAAGCTAAACATCCTTTTTATTTTTCATCAATATTTAATTTCTATTATTCTATTTAGCTAAAATGATTTTAAACTTGATAACTTTTAACTTTTCTATGTTTGTTACCTTTAGCAAATAAGGTGCAACCCATTCGGGATATTTGCTAATATTTTCCTATGAGGAGATGGATAAACATCGAAAACTCATGGATTAAAGAAATACATTTTTAAACTGTACTCTTTGTTTTGCATACAATAAAAATTCTATATTTGAAATTTTACCGTTTCAAATAATAAAACTTAAATTACTTAATTAGGAATAGGGATATATATATATATATATATATATATATATATATATATATATATATCCCTATTCCTAATTAATTAATTAAATTTTTATGATTTGAAACTAATTATTATTATTATTATTATTATTATTATTATTATTATTATTATTATTATACTAATATTATCTTATTATCATAATGACCATTATTATAATTAATATTCTTATTATTATCATTATTAGTGCTATTATTATTGTTGTTGTTGTTGTGATTATCATAATTATAGCATTTCCATGTAATAATCCTGTATATATATATATTTATATATATATGTATATATATATATTTATATATATATATGTATATATATATATATATATGAGCAAACAGAAAACAAAATATGTTAAAAACACTTTGAAATGAGTTAAACACATATTATATCTGAAAAGGAAACACTAGATAAATGGATAGTCCTTAATCCGCGGAGTTTCGAATAAATACTTTCCTTCTCATTAGAGGGTAGGAATTAGCAAAATCTGGGATTGGATTTTGCATGCAGAAGAATTTGATGAAACAACAAGTAAGTCAATGATCTTACTTGAAAACAAAAAAAGTGAAGCAGAGGGAATATGGTAAAGAAAAATATGATTACACACGAATGGATAGTCTGGTGGAAGATTAAAAATCCAGTGACGGTAAAATCCAAATGTAAAACTTTAAAAAAATTAAAAGAATTTCCATTTGTACAATTAAAATCCAAGGAGATCCCGTAAATGGAAGAAGATGGTTCATAATAATCCAAAGGCAGAAATCCATGGAATAATTCACAAAATGCGTACAAGGGGAAAAATAAAATATTCCATTAATATTAATGAAAGAAAAATAAGATGTATTTTCACTCTACTTCCGAGACATAAATATAAGGGAAGAGAAAGAAGAAAAAAATGATAATAAAGTTGAATATAAAATATAAAATAAAGGGAAACAAAAGTCAAAATGACCCAGACAGGAAATGTTAAAGGCACGAAAAAATATATAGGGAAACATAATATAGGTCAACTGAAATGTACAAGTCATCACTTAAAAAAGTATGTAAGTGTTGTTAAACGACACTAAAAGGAAAATAAAAATAAATAAATAAGTAATAAATATATAGAAACTAAAGAATAAATAAATAAATAAAATATAATATAATACAAAATAAACTATAAAATATAAAATAAAATAAAATAAGATAAGAATAAAAATAAAAATAAATAAAAATTATATAAGGGGAGAGGATAGCCGGTATCTGCAAATTCAGGAAAAAAGTAAGTAAATGCATATAGTAAAATGAAAGTGTGGGTAGATTGATATATTAGATAGATAGGAAAGTTTAAAGAATAAAACAAAAATGCAGATCAAAAACCGGCCATGCAAAGAGATAAAGAATTAAAATAAAGGAGTATTAAATTATAAAGTATTAAGAAGTATGTCGAAAAACGATAAAGTTAAAGAAAAATCTTTACATCTATATAAAGGGTAAAAGTAATAAGTATGTAATTTCAAAATTGCCATAATTAAATTTGGACTTATGTTTACAGAAAGAGATCAGTTAATTTTTAGAATTTATTATATTGTTGCTTTGAGGGGAAGTAATTATAGTTATAGCTTCGGTTGTGCAGAGGCGACATGATTTAGAGCCTGGATTATAAGACTTAACTTTTTTTATAATATTTCATTTTAACTTTTTTGAAGTTTTACATTTGGATTTTACCGTCACTGGATTTTTTATCTTCCACCAGACTATCCATTCTTGTGTAATCACCTTTTTCTTTACAATATTCCCTCTGCTTCACTTTTTTGTTTTCAAGTAAGATCTTTGACTTATTTGTTGTTTCATCAAATACTTCTGCATGCAAAATCCAATCCCAGATTTTGCTAATTCCTACCCTCTAATGAGAAGAAAAGTATTTATTCGAAACCCCGCGGATTAAGGACTATCCATTTATCTAGTGCTTCCTTTTCAGATTAAATATGTGTTTAACTCATTTCAAAGTGTTTTTTAACATATTTTATAAACTGTTTACTCATATTATAAGCTCTATTTCCTATTTGGTTTTATCGAGCTTTTTTATCTGGCTAAGATAATTTTATAAATATTAATCCTTTAATATATATAATTTATTTTTTACCATCTTGGATCATTTTGGTAAATTCAATTGTAATTTTCATTATATATATATATATATATATATATATATATATATATATATATATATATATATATATGCGTGTGTGTGTGTGTATTGCTAAGCTTGGCAACATTTGTACTAAAAATTATGTATAATTATATTAATGACTACACACATATGCTTAATTTTCAATTCACATTGATTAGAAAAAAGTATTACATGGAATCTTGATGTTTAATACTAAACTAGCGCACACACACAGTAACACACTGATATGTACACCGCACAAATACACACATTTATATGCGTATATATATATATATATATATATATATATATATATATATATATATATATATATATACTAGGCCGCCGAAATATATATATATATATATATATATACTAGGCCGCCGAAAAGAAAATCCGTACTTTTACTTAGATAACTTGAATATCATGCTTAAACAATCTACACCTCATTAGATTCGCCTTTTATGACTTTATAATTTTACCTGTTCATACTGGACATTTAATTAAGTATGCTAGTGTTCACGTCAATGTTCAAAATAAGTCAAACTGAGAATGCAAAAAAAAAAAAAAAAGCTTCCGCATCAACAAATCGGCTTTAACCCATCTTAAAATATGCACCTTTCAGGCAACAAAGTATCTCTAATCTTAATTGTTGCTGTGTTAGGTAATGCAAAGAAACATAAACTCCTGTCTTGCTTTTCTCTTCGTTAGTGTCAGGTGCTCTAATGAGCTTATGACAATTACTAAGAGGCATCTTTCTGGTTTATTCTATCGAGAAATCGGCCGCAGATTCAGATGTAACGAGAAAACGGTACGAATGTCTATGTAAAAGCACAAAACCATTGGCAGTGTTCATAATGCCCTTAAATCTGGTCGCGCAAGAGTTACTTCTTGCAGGGACGATAATGATAACAAAATCGACAACCTCAGAAGAAGATTTGAAACGACTTTCCAAATTCAATAACAGTGTAATCTTGTATCAATTGCTCTCTTTTATAGGTAAGAACATGTTGAAGGAATTTAATTTGAGAGGTGTTGTTGCAAGACGCAAGTCAATGTTTACTGTAAAAAAAATAGAGTGGTCTGAAATTCGTCATATGCAATGAAGATCGTGCCTCTTTATATTGGTCGAAAGTGATGTTTAGCGACGAAAGCAAGCACTGTTAGAAGCGGTGGGAAGCAGTATCTCCCTCGAAGGAAGGTCGAAGTATCAAATCCTAGGTGTACAGTTTCAGCGCTTCAAGGCAATGGAAATTCTGTTTTAGTGTGGGGCGTTATTAGTACCTATAGTCCAGGGCCTATAAGTTTCTTGCACAGTCGGATTCATTCGACCAAGTGCATAAATATGTAGAATAATCATTTTCTACCCTACTTTGGCCAGCATTTGGGTGATAATCCCATTTTCATGCAGGAGAATACTCCCATTCATACAGCTGGCAATGTCAAGAGATTTCTTTGGAGAGCAGATGTTTTGTGTTGTGATTGGGGTGCACAATTTCCAGACCACAATCATATAAAAAACGCGTTGCATTACATATGCAACAACTACTCAGTAATAAATATTCGAATTTGAAAGAATCCGGATAAAAATTAAAGTAACGTTGGATACCCTTTTCCCGAATAGTGCCTCCGACTTGACAAGGAATGCCCAAAAATTGCAGGCTGTCAAATTGCAGAAAACCTATGCTACTAAATATTAAAAGTTCATTGTATTCCTGTTGTGTTTGTGTTATATTAATGTTCTATAGTTAAATTTAAAGAACAATTTACTGCTCTGTGAGGTTTATTTTTGCCTTCCTGATTTCAAGTTACTTTTTAAATTGACGTGAAGACTAGCATACTTTAATTAAAAGTCAAATATGAACAGGTAAAATTATAAAGAAATAAAAGGCGATTAAATAAAGTATAGGTTGTTTGAACGGTTAAATACAATTTAGCTTAATATTGCAACGTTTGAAAATATGACAAGTGCAGACTTTAGTTTAGCGCTACTGTATCTCTCTCTTCATGTATATATATATATATATATATATATATATATATATATATGCATATATATTTAATTGTATCTCTTATGTCAAATATGATGAGGGACATATTCTTTGCACTTTTAATTTCAAAATGTTTATGTCATCTCATATCATTAAGCCAATGATTTATTATAATGTTTACAAATCATTACTATCAATGCGATGACTCAAGTCATATAAAAGTTTACTTTTTATAAGGTTCATAGAAATTTTCTGAGTTTAGGTTAAATATCTGAGATGTTTGTCTGGTTTGTTGTTTTTTTTCACGTTTTTCAGTACCATTTGCTCTCATTCAGGTGCAACAAAAAACGTTCTTTAGAAGAAACGAATACGAGGGACTGGCAATAAGTAATCCCCCTCACCCACTTTCCGTTCTCTGATCTAGCTAAAATTTTACATGTGCAATGATTTATATCTCTACGGGTTATGTGCCAAATTACAGCTCTGAACTAATTGTGGTGTCTGTTTTACAGGTGTTTGAACTGAGTCAGGTGTGAAATGGAGCCTGTTGAATGTCGAGCAGTGATCCGGTTTTCGTATTTGGAAGGACGCACACCACAGAAGACTTTGGATGAAATGAAAGAAACTGATGGTGATAATGGCCATCATATGACCTTGTAAAACGCTGGCATCGTGAATTCAAACACGGTCAGAAGTTTGTGGAAACAGCTCCCAAACCTGGTCGCCCCCCTTCTGCCATTGATGAGCCATCTATCCGTCAAGTTGAGGCTGTCATTTTGGAAGATCAGCGTATTACTATTCGCACAAGACGTCAAGATTAGTACAGAGTCTGTGAAAACTATCATTCATGACAATTTGCATATGCATAAGGTGTCTGCCAGTTGGATTCTCAGGTTGTTCACACCATTCCAGAAGCGAGAACGCGTCGAGTGCTCGAGGATGAATTTAGAGATGTGCCAAGAAAGAGAGTAAACATTTTTCCAAAGACTGATTACACAGGCTGAAACCTGGGTCAATCACTATGATCCAGAGACCAAAGCCCAGTCAATACAGTGGAAGCACTTGGACTCACAACCTCCAAAGAAGGCAAGGGTGCAGTCGTCCGCTGGCAAGGTCATGCTCACAGTCTTCTGGGACCAGGACAGAAGAGTGATGACAAATTTCCTTGCAAAGGGTGCCGCAATTACAGGAGCCTGATGCTTCACTTTTGAGGAAATTAGGGGAAGCTATCAAAATCAAGAGGCGGGGAAAGATCAGCAAATGTAGCCTCATCCTGCAGGACAACGCTCCGGTCCACAACTCGCATGTCACCAGATCAGAAACACGGCGTGTGGTTATGAAATGCTGCCGAACCTCCGTATTCTCCTGAACTTGCACCCTCTGACCTTCACTTCTTCCCAGCCATGAAGTTGTTTTTGAAAGGAAAGCGTTTCCCAGATGATGCAGCCTTGATTTCTGAAGTCACGTCGTTGTTGTAGGACCAACCTGGGGTATTCTACAAAAACGGTCTCCAGAGCTGCATCAAACGATGGGAGAAATGCATAATGCTGGATGGTTCCTATGTAGAGAAAAAATAAGAACTGTGCCAAGTTTCGTTGCTCTACTACTATTGAAAGTGGGTCAGGAGAATTTCTTATTGCGCACCCCTCGTATCTTAAATGTTTTATACACGTGTGCAGCATCTTCCCTCTTACCTTTATGTACAAATAAAATGTTTTTCTTTTTCATGTAATATTTTTCATCATCAGCTTTCAAAGTTTTTTTATCTTTCAACTTCTATAAAATCATTGCATACCATTCTCATTTCTTTAAGTGGCAATTTTCATTTCATTGAACTCCCTCGAAATCGCTAGTTTACAGTACGAGATGTTCTTTCATGACAATATACATGGTAATAAATATCAAGTTTTAGAATATAGATGTTAGGTCAAAAATAAATTAAATTTCAGAAAAAGATAATAATAGTGACTAAACATTTGGGATACTGGAAAACGACCCAAGTTTCATATTATGGTAGCAGTTTTACTTTATGTGTCTAGGATGTGAGAACGTCATTGCGTGGGATTGTCCTGAGAACGAATCCAACTCCGACCACCATTTTGCCATTGTTTTAATTACAAGCTGATTAAATTCTTGAAAATTGTAGATTGCTGCCTGCCCCAACTGTTACTTACACAATCGCTGTTTGACGTAATTAATTATCCCATCTTAATTTTCTTATCATGATAAACTTTCGCTTCTAGAAATTGAAAAACTTATTGCAAGGTTTTTAGTCTACCTGAAAACAGCGGGAAGTAAATTTGTCGATTATTATGATGCGTATTCTAATAGTCGAGTATTATGATTCGAACAAGCAGAATATCAGAAAGAATGTTATCAAAGCGAAATAAATACAGTTGAAATATTTAAATTTAATAGTTTTCAGGGATGTAATTTGGTGGCGGGGATGTCATTCTGAAAGTTATGTTTTTCATCTTTACATTTATTGGAGTTGCGAGTTGTTGCTTTCGAGGCGGCACATCGTTTTTTCTCCACAACTACACATGTTCAATGATCCAGTCCAGAGGTCTCTAGCGACCATCGCCTGTCTGTACTAAACAAATTCCAGCAACAGACTAAGATGCTCTCCTTTAACAATTACAAAACGCTTCTCCAACCCCCTATATCCATGACAAATAGCACCCTACCTGAGAATTCTACTTTCCACCTCCTCGGGCTAAGATTTGCGGGCAATATGAACTGGAACAAATGTATAGAGGGCATTGCAAAAGCTGCTGCAAAGAAACTAGGTTCCCTCTATCGAGCTAGAAAACTACTCGCGCCGGAGAGGATCCTGCAGCTTTACAAGGCCACTATTTGCCCATGCATGGAATATTGTTGCTGGTTAATCTTTCACTAGTCTCTCCCTCTTAGATAAAGTCCCAAAAAAGCTGTCAATCTAATCAGTCCCACTTTATCGATTAAATACCAGCCCCTGTCTCCTCGCCGCAATGTTGCATCACTGTGCATGTTTTACAATTATTTTAATGGAATGTGTTCTGATGGACTTGTTTCACTTGTATCCCCTCGACCTATATATCCACCACTATGAACCCGCTTAGCAATAACATCTCACCACTTCACTCTTGTTGTCCCTAAATGCCAGAAAGCTTTCTATTCTAATAGTTTCTTCCCTCGAACAGCTAGACTTGGAATTCCCTTTCGGCTGCCTGTTTCCCTGTCTGTCCTGATATGCAGAAGTTTAAATGTAACATAAACAAATATCTTGTTGATCCTTCCTAGACATGCCCCCAAATTATAGCCCCTTACGTATCAGTGGCGATATGCTTTGTAAGGGCTAACATGAGTAAGAAAAAAAAACGGTTTAATCTAACTTTTTTAACGGGGAATATATAAAAATAAAATTCTCACTTCACTCACTACGTAGCATCATTATTTGTTTTTCACATAGTTTTGTTTACCTATTTTCTTTGTCCTTAATTCCTAAAACTGACCGATATATTTTTAGTGAAAAAACATAACTGCCTGAATAAATCTCATCAATCAAGTTTTCATTATTGAAATTCATTGTCTTTTCTCGGCCATCCCTCTTATTCCTATTTCTCCCATTCTTTTTTCAAATCTTTTGGTTTCATTTCAAGCGCTCTTACTATTAGTGGTGTTACTTTTACTTTCTTAATTTTTCTGATCCTTTGAGCTCTCTGGCCACATCCGTGAAGTTGCTCCGTTTATAATTATCCGTGATTTTCACTCTGTGACTGCTGGATATGCAATATCTCCAATGTGACCGGCCTTTTCATTCTATTTGCTATTATGACATCTGGTCTTCTTGCTTGTATGGGTTGTATTATTATTATTATTATTATTATTATTATTATTATTATTATTATTATTATTGTTATTATTATTCACAATAATAATAATAATAATAATAATAATAATAATAATAATAATTTATCGTTATTAGCGTTTATTCACTAGGAGTTTTTCACCGAGGCTAACATCAGATGTTTTCTTTTTTAGAACGATCTGTCGTGCTTCCTAGAGTCCGACTGTGAATTTTTTAGGTTGGTGTTTCCCCTCCTCTTTATTTGATGTGGTTTATTGTTTTTCTCTTTGTACACAGAGTCTACATTTATTGTTTTCTTGTGTCTTGTCGATCCTAGCTTTGATGTGGTTCGGTTGTTATTAGAGATTTAGTTTATTATTTTAGGTGTCATTTTTGTGAATATGTCCAAGTACTTTCCTGTGTCTTGTTATCATTATAGATTGTCCTTGTACATGCTTCTTTTCTTAATTTTTCAGGTTTTGTCTTATGCCTGTTTTTTTTTTTTTCGTTATGTTAATGTTTCAGTGGTTTCGGTGTTCTGCATTCTGATTTGTTCTCATTTATTTTTGTCATTTACACAGTATTCTATACAAACCAATCCTATTCCTCCGTATTTCCTTTCAGGTAGAGTCGAACAGTAGCATCCTTAATGTGTAGTGCCTCATGCATACGAATAAGTAATTATTTGATTTTCTGATAAGTATGTCGCTGTTTTTCGGAAGTATATTACTAGGGATACGAGGGGTGTGAAATAAGTAATGCCATTGACCCACTTTTTGTTGTCTTTTTGCATGTGCAATGATTTATATCTCTACGGGTTATGTGCCAAATTACAGCTCTGAACTAATTGTGGTGTCTGTTTTACAGGTGTTTGAACTGAGTCAGGTGTGAAATGGAGCCTGTTGAATGTCGAGCAGTGATCCGGTTTTCGTATTTGGAAGGACGCACACCACAGAAGACTTTGGATGAAATGAAAGAAACTGATGGTGATAATGGCCATCATATGACCTTGTAAAACGCTGGCATCGTGAATTCAAACACGGTCGGAAGTTTGTGGAAACAGCTCCCAAACCTGGTCGCCCCCCTTCTGCCATTGTGGAGGCATCTGTCCGTCAAGTTGAGGCTGTCATTTTGGAAGATCGGCGCATTACTATTCGGCAAATAGTCCAAGACGTCCAGATTAGTACAGAGTCTGTGAAAACTATCATTCATTACCATTTGCATATGCATAAGGTGTCTGCCAGATGGATTCCTAGATTTCTCATACCATTCCTGAAGCGAGAACGCGCAGCGTGCTAGAGAATGAATTTGATGTGCCAAGAAGATGAGTCAAAGTTTTTCAAAAGACTGATTACACAGTCAATGCAGTTAAAGCACTTGGAATTACCACCTGCAAGGAAGGTAAGGGTGCAGCCGTCCGCTGACAAGGCCATGCTCAGTGTTCTGGGACCATGACGGAGTAGTGATGACAGATTTCCTGGCAAAGGATACCACAATTACAGGGGCCTATTATGCTTTACTTTTGAGCAAATTAAGGGAACTAACAAAATCAAGAGGCGGGGCAAGATCAGCAAAGGTACCCTCATCCTGCAGGACAATGCTCCGATCCACAACTCGCATGTCGCCAGATCAGAAGCACGGTCGTGATCTTGCCCCCTCTGTCTCTCACCTCTTCCCAGTCATGAAGTTGTTTTTAAAGGAAAGCGTTTCCCAGATGATGCACTCCTGATCTCTTAAGTCACGTCGTGGTTGGAGGACCAACCTGGTGTGTTCTACAAAAACGGTCTCCAGAGCTGAATTAAATGATGGTAGAAATGCATAACTCTGGGTGGTCCCTATATAGAGAAAGACTAATAACTGTGCCAAGTTTCGTTGTTCTACTGCTATGGGAAATGGGTTAGGGGCATTACTTATTGCACACCCCTCGTACTACCGATGTGTTTTGCTTTTTATCAGGTTTTAATATATCATTAAGTTTCAAGTAGTTTTCATGTTCATTTGAGTTACTTTTCCAATTTTCTTTTACATTTCTCTTGCTTGGATGATATCTGTTCTAGAACGTTCTAATATGTGTTGTTGTCGTATTAATGTAGTATCATTGACTCTGTTTAGTTTGGTTGTTCCATGCGCACTGTTATCATGATCAACAGTGTGTACTTTTACATAACAATTTGCATAGCCTAATGGAATTTTCATATGCTGATGAGAAATTCTGGTTGTGTCTCTGGTTTGTTCTTGATTTTTCAAACAGTTTTAGGCCATCCCTGTACATTAAGTGGTTCATTCTTTCATCTGTATCAGTTAACTTGTATCCAGATTGCACGTTCTTAGCACATTGGTAAAAGGCATCTTGGCTATAATGAGAAGTGGTGATGATAGAGCATTAACTTTTGAAGACACATTTCAATCTCAGTTATGTATTGTCATCAGGTGTCAGTTACAGTTTTCGTGTTCTCTTAGCATTTTCAAAGAAATTAATAATACTGCTTCATATTTTGTACACTCTAGGGCATCTATTATCCATGTTTGAAGAATCCTTTTATATGTATTTCGTAGTTTCATGGCTCCATTCCTTTTCTTCTGTTTACCTTCTCCAGGTATCTCTAAAATTGGTCATGCGTCTTCTATTCTCTTAGTGACAGTCTTTTGGTTCCTCGAGTGATAGTCTACGAACCTTGAGTAATTTTGTTTTCTTAGTTGTGCTATCAATAATTTCCATATTGTAGGTAAACATAGTATTTGCTGGTGGGCAATTATTTATTATTATTATTATTATTATTATTATTATTATTATTATTTTATCATTATCATTATTATTGCTATTATTTAAGTTTTAATATTATTATCATTGTGATTATTATTATTGCTATTATTATTATTGTTATTATTATTGTTATCATTATTAAATATATTGTTATTTAAAATATTACTATTTTTAGTCTTATTAAAATTGTTGTTTTTTATTATAATTATAATTGTTAATATTACATTATTATTGTTATGCTTCTCATTATTGTCATTGATTCTGTTGTTATTGTTATAACCTTTCTATTACTGCTATTTTATTGGTATCGTTGTAATTATTGATATTATTATTGTAAGTATTATCATTATTATTTAATTATTTGTTATATTATTCTTGGTATGATCATTACTGTTACTATTAATATTATCATTTTATCATACGTCTTATTTCTATAGTTATTGTTATTATTTTATCAGTATTGTTTTAGAGCCGTGCTAGCGGCCACAAATGAAGGAAACCACAAGTAGTGCAAATGTATAAATATAATATGTATTTATCATAAAGAACACAGAAGGCGCTGAAGTGGTATGAGAGGAACGTATTCTTAGCCTGCGGTTTAACATGGTAGGCATGTCTTCATTTAGTCTCTGAAACCAGTGGTTGAATCCTCTTCGTTCTCAAATAGGGGTGATTTGTTCCCCACAACAATTATTATTATTATTTTTATCATTATTATTATTATTATTATTATTATTATTATTATTATTATTATTATTATTATTATTATTATTTTCTTCCTTTTATTTGTATTATTGTTAAAATTATTTTTATCATTAAACTCATTTGTATTATTATTAATATAAATTGTTTATCCTGTATATAATACTTAAATTGCAGAAAATCCCCTCTAGACCAAATTACGGTAAGTTTGCAATAACAGATGCCACACAAAAATGTATTATGCCTAAACTTTTACCCACTAACGTATGTAACTTTTGGGCGCCGTTATAGACACATTTATTCGTTATAAATAAAATACGTTCTTATTTTCTTCGAGCGACATCATCACCATCGTTATAAATAAAATACGTTCTTATTTTCTTCGAGCGACATCATCACCATTGTCAAGATCTATAGACGAAGTACTTCAAATTTTCCCCTCTACAAGGAAAGTCTCCACCTCACCCTCAATCAAGACCGGATAAATATATAACTATATTGGCCTGACACCCTAATTAACTGGATTAAACTCTTATACACATACAACTGCTAATACACTTCACCGTTCGAAAATAATCTGTTTTCTCCACCAATATTCCGCCTATCCTCTTTGGCTGCAACCATGAAATACTATTATTCCGGATTATACATAATCATACAAAAATCGAACACATCAGCCCTTAACCGATCTGGCCGATCAATCGCCACGCATCGTTTAAAATCATTTCTAGTTTTCTATAGTCGCTTTTCCTCTACTTCACAGACTACTGTTTACAGAAAAAATAACCATACCATTCAGCTCAAATTTAAAAAACTAAGTATTCGTAAGTTTCGTATACTGATAATAGTATTTTCATATGAATAAATATGTTAGCGCAGCTACCTCAGTTGATGCGTCCCACCTTCCTTCCCTTGGTGATTTCATTTAATAACAAGCCCCGTCCGATCAAGCTTCAAAGCTTATGGCATGATAATATGAACGAATCTTTGTCGGACGTTTAGGAAATTGCCCCCCCTCTAAATTCATAATTTACACGATATTCACATTAATCTTCATCGATTACAATTTTACCTTTCAGATTAAAAAACATTCTTATGATTTTATCGTCGGGGATCAGTTTTGAATTATAACGTCCTAGTAGATTGAACACGTATATCACCGAGAAAAATATTGGGACATTATTTTACTCAACTTTATAATTGAAAAATGATCCCGTACAATAAGTCATAATTTTTCTTTTTTCAATTTTCTTTTTTTAAATCTGAAAGTTAAGTTTGTACTCGATGAGATTAGCGTGAAAAAATAAATAAAACATGTATATTGTGGAATTTAGAGGGAGGCAAGTCCATAAACGTCCGCTGATTCTCTTATTAAAAGAGAATTGTAGTAGCCTCTACATCCAACTCGCAGCGAACTTAAAATGTGATGATTAGGCACCAAATTAAACATATTTTTCATTTTCGAAACCATAAAAATTATTTCTATTTATATGAAATATATTTTTACACGCGAAGCCTTAATTACATCTACATAAGTTATCATGTTCATTACTTTTCATTCAGTTTGTATTTGAATACATTTACTCCAGTGTTTTTTTGTTTTTTTTTTGTTGTACTTTCTTTGTCGGTCAAATTATTTACGCCGTTAAAGTACATAGTTCCCCTTTATTACGTTGCCTGCAGATATGCTTATTCGTTTATATTCGACTTGTTGTTTATAAATATAGTTGTTATTTATTCAGTTATTTTTTCAGAAATCATTTTCATCACTGCTCAGACATAAACGGTATATTTTTATGTATTTTTTTTTACCTTAAAACGAACTACACCTTTTCCTTAACACTAACGACTTCGATAGGTTTTAGACTCTGCAGAATAAGACACTCGATTTTAACTTTGGTGGAGCCAAGCAGTTTTCGAAATATGATGGCATGCATTATGCACTGTAATTCACTGTTCCACACACACATGATAAAAAAATGTACTTCTCTCCGCACGACGCTGCCACCCAGATTCCCCGCATTTATAAAATTAGGTGTGTATTCCGAAAGTTGTGCTTACAATTGTGAGGTTGATCGTGTCTATTCCATATAACGTTCTTTACATGGGGAGGTAGTTGGTGTCTATTCCGAAACCCGTTCTTAACATTCAAACGTCGGGGATTGACCACCACCACCAACAGCATTTTATTTTTTTAAGAGGATGCGGGCATACTTCCATCGGGCAACGCTGGTTAACGGGTCCTGCTAGTTTCAATATAAACAAAAGAAGCTCAGAGATTGTTAATAGTATAAGTTATCTAATTCATTTGTCTATGAAATAGGTCGTAGCATACTTATATTAAATAAGTTATATTTCATATTTCTTCGGTATCTGCTAAAATGAAATCTAATGACCTAACAAAAGATGTTAGCATTTAATACACCGTTAAAAAATGTATTAAACGATCTAGTTTTAATTCTGGTAATAATTAATAAAATGCTATTGAGAAAATGTTATATGTTGAAAATATGTTTACTCATGTAATATTAGATATGGGGCAGTTTGCAATTTATTTATACTTCTTTTTTACTCGAGTGTCCTGTCTCCCATTCATTTGCCACCCACATCTCCAGCAGTTCTCATCATCGAAATCGTCTCCGTCAAATTTATGACATTGTTGGCTGCTAGTCCCCTGTCATTATAGACCGAGCGAAGCCGTTACATCTCGTGTCTGGCCGAGATCTCATTTCGCAAACGAGAAAATCATTATGATCAGTGGTCAGGGTCTATCTGACTAAACCCCCATTTATTTCCTCGCAATATATCCGCCCCTTACTCTACGCATACAAGCACACTTTTATTCTGCTATCTCAGAGCCACTAAAATATTTTGACAAGTTAAGGGCTTGTCAAAATACGAGCATGCCCTTCCCATCTTTCCATAAAAGCATGAACACAAATTTTAAAAAGAAAAAATCAAAAGTACCAGAAGAAAAAACATATTTCAAAAGCTTATAACATTTATTATTAATAATACTATTCCATCAATATAGTCCAAATGGCCGCATACTTTTTGCAGACATATCTGAATTTTATGACGCAATTCACTTGAAATCAGTTATATTTAATAAAAATAGCTCAATCTGTTGAATGATGTTAGCATGTGTTTGATATTACATTACTTTAAATATGCTTCTATACAGAGATTACAACAGAAAATAAAAAGGCTTGTTATTTTGTTAAATATAAAACGTCACCAGTAAATATATACTGTTTATAGATAGAAATATAGAAACAATGAGACAACTCGCGTTATTAAACATATAACATTAATTATCATTTTTGATTATTAGTGCTTTTTTTTTAAATTATTCAGCATAATTTTTGTACTCACACGTCATCATCAGTTATTGCCCACTGTCAGCAACTGGTGCTTTCTCTGGGGTGCGGATGACAACAAATCCCTTCAAATTTCCAAAACGTTACGACTGTTTTAAAAATCATTATAAATTAATTTGCGTTTCTATAATAGACACTTGCCATTGAATTACCACTGGTAATATTTATTAGTTATCACTTGAATTTGGATGAAATTAAACCTCCCATAGGTTCCAGTCCTTTTGCACGTATTCTGTGGAAGTATGGGTAGTCCGTTCCTTTTTCGGTCGTATTTCCTCCTTGACTCTTCTCGTCCATTTTATAGCAGTATATTATTTTGGAGGTTTGGGCGGTTGTATATATTTCAATCAGTAAGTCTGTATAGCTCATATGTTGCCGTCCTAGCATTTTATAGTTTTTCTTAATATTTCATCGTTTTCATTTTTACAATCGTTGTAGCTTCTGTCACATCTCCCTGCTACCAATTTCTTCTATATGTTTCCAAGTTTTTCGACATTGTTGTTAGTGACTCTACAATTAATGGGGTTATTTGGATTGTCTGCATATCCCATATAACTTTCTCGCTCTTGCTAGATTTTTTATTTGCTTCACTTCTTAGTCTCACCACTATTTACCCTGAGAGTTTACAAAACAGGTAAATCTACAGTCTGGCAAGGATTTCGCTTCCTGTTAATCATATGGTATCCGGTCATTTCAGATCTTTGTACATCTATGTCCTATTGGATTTTGTAAAGTCTATTTTTTAAATATTGCTACCGGTTTGTGCTTATACCATTTTTATGGGTGTTAAAGATGTAGTTGTTTGGATAGTTCCCCGTCTAGTGACTGCCCTACTTGGTCATGTCTTTCCAAATATTATTTTTGGCTAGTTTAGCGCATTCACTTATTATGCGGTTTCTCGTTTTTTCCCTTTCTCCACGGTCTACATTTGCTGTTTTCTTGTGTCTTATCGACTATCACTTTCGTATAGTTGGTTATAATCACATTATCTTGGGCAGTTGTTACTAATGATTAGATTTTCCTGTTAAGGTGCCTTTTCCTATTCATGTTCGAGTGTATTCTTCAGTCTCATCTTTTGTAATGAATTCCCCATTTAGCTATTTCTCTTCTTGCTTCGTAGTGTTTTGTGTTGTTGATTATTTCAATGTTCCTTCTGTGCCTATTATTATTATTATTATTATTATTATTATTATTATTATTATTGATATTATTATTATGATTATTATTATTATTAATAATTTTTTATTATCATTGTGATTATTAATATAATTATTATTATTATTATTATTATTATTATTATTATTATTATTGGCTCACATGTCGCTTTCACACATGTCATCAAAGATCTGATTGAAAACCTGTGGTGTTTCCTGAAAGCTGAGTGACAACAAGTCTCCCGAGACGTCCAGCACTCTCCATTTCCTAATAAAAATTAAAATTCGCGTAATCGCAACAACCTCTCACCATTGATTTCTCGCTGGGAGTGGGCATTGGTGTGTACTGAAAGTTGAATGGCACTAAGAATTTCCAAGGTCCCAGTTCTCTTCGCGCTCGTCCAGCGGATGTCTGGTTAGCATTCTCTTCTCGGGTTTTCCTTCCTCCTTGCCCGCTATTATCGGCTATTTGGTTTTACACTTTGTTTTTGTTTGGGGGGGGGTGATGGGGCACGGGAAGAGGATGCGTGATGGGAATGTAGAGCTTGTTGATATGCAGCTTCAGTGTGCTTCATTCCCTGTAACGCTTCTTCATGTTTTGCCTTTGCAGCAGTTTGTCTGGCTCACGCACGTGGTTCATGTGTATTATTCTCCGCATTCAATGGGTTTTCTTAATATTTCAGCCGTTTTCCTTATCGTTAGTCGTTGTATATTTGGTTCCAATTACTGCTATTTCATTTTTTAACAGTTTTTTTTCGGAATTGTTCCTAGTGCTGCTAATAATAAGTTCATTACAAACAAAAAAAGATATTATTTTGATTTTTTTCATCATCTAAATACCTTTTAACTCTCTGGCTAGCTCTGTGTATTTGTTCCGTTTCTCCTTTTCTTTCATACTCAGCCTGTGTCAGCTGGGACACTAAAATCTACGATTTGACAGGATTTTTCTTTCTTGTTCATTATTACGGCATCTGGTATCCTTGCTTTGATCGGTTTGTCCGTCTGTATGCCCAGGTCCCAAAGGATTTTGTGGTTCTCGTTTTCGAGTATTGTTGTACTATTTGTACGTTCAAAATGCAGTTGTTTGAATACTTCCCAGTGTACTGCCCTCCCCACTTGGTCATGCCTGTTGCTGTATTACTTTTTTACCAGTTTGTTGCATTCACTCACTATATTGTTTATCGTTTCTTCTCTCTGTCCACAAAGTTTGTGGTTGCTGTCTTCTTGTGTTTTATCGATCCTTGCTTTGATATCGTTGGTTCTTATCGAGATATCTTGTGCTGCATTTATTAGAGATTCAGTTTCTCGGTGTACATGTCCTTTTCGCATCCCTGTAGTGTTTTCGTTATTCTCATCTTTTGTCATTCTAATAATTTGTCATGTCATTGTTTCTCTTATAACTTTTCTTTCCTTGTTTTGTCATTTGTTCGTCTGTTTTCTGTGTTTTCTTTATTTTTTCAGTATCATAATTATCCTTTCAGTATTTTTCATTATGTATTTTTCTAGTTCTTTTTTTGTGTCATTCCCACAATCTTCTATGCAGACCAGTCCTTCGCCGCCGTCTTTCCTTTTGTGTAGAGTCTGTCAATATCATCTTTTGGGTGTAGTGTATTGTGTATGGTTATGAGTTTCCTGGTCGTCTGATCGAGCTGTCTCAGTTCTTCTTTTGCCCACCCTATAAATAGTCCAGAGTATCTTACTAGTGGCACTGTCCATGTATTTATACCTTTTATTAGGTCTCTGCTACATAATTTCGTTTCCGTGAGGTTTCTGCTTCTCTTGAGGTATTGATATTAGTGGTGGTGGTATTATTATTATTATTATTATTATTATTATTATTATTAATAATAATAATAATAATAATAATAATAATAATAATAATAATAACAACAACAACAACAACAACAAAGTTGTGTCCCCTGGAGATAAAGCAACACGTTCCCCAAGCTTTCAGGAAAAATTATTCTTTCCAATTAAGAGTTTAAATGAGTGTGCATTGTCATAATTTCATGCTATTAACAACGATTGACCTACTATAAAATTGAGGAAGTATACGCTCTTTAAGATCTCGCATTCTTTAGCTAAAGGTATTGGCTTTATCAGTCTAGAGAAATTTGTATTAAAAATATTTGCATTTTTTTTTTTTAAGAAAATGATGCTTACAGCCAAAATTTGAGCAGGGTAAAAAACAAAGCAAAACAAAACAAACAAACAACCAAACAAAAAACAGCCTATATTATTATTATTATTATTATTATTATTATTATTATTATTATTATTATTATTATTATTTTCTAATAATACGTAATTCTTATACAAATATATCATTTTCTAGTAATAGGTTACTACTATAAAAAACAATTATTTTAAAATAATTAGTTACTCCTATGGAAATATATTATTTCTTAATAAAGCTCTATCCCTATACAAATATATTATGGCTTAATAATGCTCTCTTCCTATAATTAAATTATTTTCTAATTATACGTTATTCCAATAAAAATATATTATTTTCTTATAATCTGTTATTCTTATACATTATTTCTACAAACATCAATTTTTTCTAGTAAGAGGTTATTTCTCTACAGTGCATAAAATTGCACTACAGTGCTTTCGTAAAATGTAAGCTGTTATTATAATAATTAAGTATTAGTTAAAAATCAAAAGGAAATTACTTTTTTTATCATTAAAATATTTATAGAAATATATAACAATTCAAATATTGAATAAAACGATAACACTTTCAAAATTATTAGTAAATTTACAATTATTAAAATGTGTAAAGTTCTAATGTTATTTACGCCTCGTAATTTTATACATGTTGATTTAACAAAAAAAATAGGTGCGCTAAAAAGTGCATCCGTTTTTTGATCAGTCGTTGAATGATATAAAAATATATACTAAATGTGTAGCAATTTTTTTTTAAATAGGAACATCAAACGTTAAATAAACGCGTACCGTGCCTGGTCATCAGTTATAAGCCAGACATATGTGAACATGATTGAAGTGTGTAGAGATCTAGTTCGGGACTATTTGTTTTACAGCATCATAGTGTATTTATCAGCAGATTCATCCATCGCAGTATATATCAAACGTTGCAGGATATTGTTGTGGTTGAAGATACTGCAAGGCGTTGATTGTTTTTAGTTGGGAGTCACCACTTACCAAGACCCGAAAGCCACTCTAGGATAAGCTGAATGTAAAAGGGAAGTGTAGTAATCGTTAATAATGTTAATTGAATAGAATTTTATTATATATGAAGACAGCTCTACAAAAACTTGTTTCCGTTGGATTTGAAGGCCGCCATGTTGTATTCAACCGTGAAGCAGGCCAGAGGAACAGTGTTTCACAGGCGAGCAGTTCTTCGAAAAAAAACTGTGTTCATGGAATTTACGTTTAGATTAAGGCACAGATAAAAATTGAGGGGAATCGTATATAGTGATTTAAGCTAGTCGTTTTTTGTGCTTCGCAAATAGGAAACAAGAGATTGGAGGTCAGTCGAGCACTATTCATGAAAATAAGGATAAAGCAGAGACAGACTCACAACATCTCTTTTGTGGGGAAAATGTTGCAGGGAAGAGAACATGGCATCACTTCCAAGTTTTTTTGTAGCCGGTGTGTAACTCTATCAAGGCTAGACAGGGCGTGGTGAGCAGCTCCTGCCGAAACGTGGAAAAATTACTCCATGTTCGGGAGCAGTTGACACTTTTACAGAGAGTGGATTGCATTAGCAATGAAATATCTACTAGTGCGGTAGAGTGATCCAACCATTTTTCCAGCAATTTCAACAACAGATTTGATGTATGTATTCTATTTCAAACCAGGAGCTTAGGACACTCCAAGAAGCTTGTCAACACATGGAGCTTCTCCATTTCCATTAGGTGATAAGGTCAGAGCGATTATTATGATTTTAGAGAATCTTGATGTTCGATACATTAAAATTACTCAGTCCCCCCCTTTTGCCCGAACAAAAATTCAAGTCGTGGCATTTGTCCTTCCGTAATGAGCCTTGCAGTAGACCAGCATATGTCTAGAATTACAGAATCCTAAAGGCGAACATTGAAGAGGGCAACAGTCGTACACGTTATGAACTTGCATCGTTTTTGATGAAACAATTAGATCTCATCTCCATCTATTAGGTAAGCATAGAAACTGATCAAGTTGTTTCTATAAACTCTCTTGGATGACGACAACGGAAAACGTGTAACAGCCTGCGTATCGTTGCATTTTTGCAAATGCATCGCATACTCATTCAGTCGAGAGTAAGATAGTGATGAAAAGTGGGATCTGTACGAAATTCACTAGAGTCCAAGACAGTAGTTGTCTCCTCATGATGCTCTTCCTCATACTGTAAGACTATATATAGACCCACCCAAGATTACGATTTGTTTTTATTGGGCAGTAAGTCAAATGGTTCATTATGGACGGCTAACAACGATTTCTCGGTCATTTGATACATATACTCTCTGCAACTAAAAGGTGACCCAACAGTGGCGAATTGTAAAAGTATTTATTTTCTTCATGATACTGCAAGCCCGAATATCGTGCGATTGTACAATGATACCATACAACATCTTCAGTGGAAGAGATTGTGCTATTCAACTTATTTCTTTGACCTTGCGCCATCCGATTACTACATCTTCCAATCCCTGGATAATCATATTCTATGCGAAATCCTTCACCAATGAAACAGATTTACGGACATCTTTGCGTCCAAAACCCCCGAATTTTAAAGGCAATGGATCTGAACAGCTGAAGACGCGTTGGTAGTAGCCAGACGCCGTTAATTACTTGGTAAGTTGAAGTTAATTTCCACATACAAATACGCTTTTTCGTTTTATTTAAAAAAAAACGAACAGATTGTTTGGTTATATCGAAAATATTGCCTTTATGGTAACATTACTTACTATAATGCTATAAAGATAATACATTGAATTTCTAAATCATATAGAAAATAGACACAATATTTTAAAATGAAAATGTGTGAAAAAATAGCACGATTGAGATTAAAATGTTCGAAAATTTGAAGAATGAAATTGATGAGGCTTAACACAAAAAAACTTATAAATAGTAAGGTGTTTTTAAACAACGAGGAGTATTTTTCATCAAAATATAACCAAAAGAATAAAAAACAAACAATATAAACATTTATTTTAGCATAATATAGAAGAGACGTGCTATTTTATTTGCAAAATGTAATTGAAAAAGATGTATTAAAATCTGCAAATGTTTAATCAACATATTTCTTCTCTATTCCAAATTAGGCGCGGAAGGTTTCACAATATTCACGATGCCGTGAGCCGCTTATGAGCTAGACATGTTTTACACGACCTGTTGAAATATGACGCTTGACTACCCGTTTATAAAATAGAGTAGGGTAAGATTTATGCCACCAGGAACGAACGTTTTGAAGCAAAATGTGTCGGAAGATATTTGTTAGCGAAAGAAATTTACTCGAGTTCAATTCAGCGTTATGAGAAACAGTTCCTTTAGACCGACCTTGCTCTTGGCGGGATAGGTATTCATTTATTTGCAAGTACTGCGGCAAAAACAATGGAACCGTTCTGTTTCCCGCAATCCCATATATATATATATATATATATATATATATATATATATATATATATATATATATATATATATATATATATATATATATGTGTGTGTGTGTGTGTGTGTGTGGGTGTATGTGTGTGTATGTGTGTGTGTGTGTGTGTGTGGTTTGCAGACACTAATTATTTTTATAAGCTTTTGGAAAGGTTTAATCAAGCATTGTATTATATATATATATATATATATTAATTTTGTCCTCTCAATTTCTATCTTCTTTCTCTCTCTCTCTCTCTCTCTCTCTATATATATATATATATATATATATATATATATATATATATATATATATATATATATTCACGCTGAAATTTTGTCTAAAGCAATTGTAAGAATCGCTATAAATGCTTAAGCTTGTGTTCAAGTATAACTGTATAGTGATCCTCTATATCAAGTAAACTGATTTTTTAAAAATATTTCCTTTACCCAAATACGTTCAGAAAGAGAAAACTACACACAATAGTATATCCGTTGTTAGCTCATATTTTTCTGTATTGAAACACAAATCATTTCTTTCATATTAATCACATTAGCTGTTATGTGCGGGTATATACTTTTATTCGTTATTTGTCTTGTTAAGAGAATGCTGTGTGAGGTTTCACCGGTTATTTATATGCACCACCAAAGTCACACATTAGTTACTTATTTTTAACGACTATTAGTTTAACGGCGATAGTGGATAGCACTATGGATGCGCGGTATATTCATAGTCTATCGTGATTTTTTTTATTAAAATACATGAATTCAAGTATTTGTTGTTGGATTTTTATTATTGGTTTTTACCCCAAAGTTAGATTATTTTCAGTTTTATTTATATTTTTTAAACATTAAAGAAACGAATGTAATGTAGATCATATCAACACATAAGATTACATTCATATTTACGAAATACAGAAAAGACAAACTTTATATCTTGGCGAGTAATTTTTAAGTAAATTGCTTGTTTTTTTTTTAAGCTGCTAAATGTAAAATATAGGCAATAAAAAGACATTTAAAATATTGTTTCTATTAGCTATAACTAACTACCTCTCCCCTTCTTACTCATTCTCTCCCTCTTTTATCCATTTTTGCTTGTGTATTTTATGTTCCTTTATTAACATTCACAGTTAGTAAACAAAATGAGAGAGAATCGTAAAGGAGAATTCTGGATATTGTATGGAACAATCAAGTGTGAGAGAATGTACAACTAACGGATCAATACATTTTGTAAAGGTGATTGACTTTGCATTTAAATTTGTAAATTGCAGTTAACTCGAACTATTAAAATTATTTTCAGATCTAACTCAATTCCAAAACTAAATTGTATTTAAACATGCTTTTGTCGTATTTAAAATATATTTAAAAACGCCTTAGGTAAACAAATGTAGTTTACTAAAAAAATAGATTGTTCTTATATATATTGATCTATTATTCAGTATTCAATCTATTGTATGATATTGAACTGAAGAATACCAGGTTGAGTGGGTGAAACTTGATAATAACGAGAACCGGGCTAAAAAATAAATTCGGAATCCATTTCATCAAAATTGCGTTTTTTTCACGAACATAAACTCGTGTGAAAAAAGTAGATTATTATAAACATAAGTGATGTAAGAACACATTACTCGGGATAAAAAGATTTACTTTCGATCAAAAAATTACACAACATCATTGTGACTCATCATTCAGGTTTGATGTCCATGAATTTGAAGTGCAATGTTTTATTTAAAACTTGAAAATTATAAAAATAAAACATGAATAGAGAAGAATATAAATGATATAAAGAGGTTCAGGGCTTGGAGTCGGTGTTCTATGGCTAAAAATCTGTAAGAGTTGCATTCTTTTACAAAGTACATGTTACGAAAAAAAATTAATCTCCATAATATTTGAGGTCATTCGAAATTTGAAACAAAACTTTACTTAGACAAATTAAGAAAAGTTGATATGCCTTAAAACAAGAAAAGAGAAAATAAACTTAATTATCTAATATTTCTACCGTACATCGAACAAACAGATAAATTGAGTATTTCTTCTGTTGCGTTTTCTACAAACAGCGTACAAAAATCGATTTGTTATCGCTTCGGCTGTGCCTGCGGCTAAACAGTACATTGGATTGAAGATCCTTTCATCTGTGAAATTTTCGCATAATTGAAAAAGTTTGCTATCATTTGCGCGTCCATCGGCAAATTAGAGATACCGAGTAAACGCTTGGAAATATAATCTTAAAATTTGTATGGAGATCAGAAGAGGGAAGTGTTTTGTCTTGTTATTTTATTGGGTAATTATTAGCCAAGATAGATTTGAACAGTTTTCTTGCGCCAATAGGCCAAACAAAACAATGAAAATGTATTTGAAATATGAGCCTTATAAATAAACGACAATCTCTTTTCAATCGCGTTGAGCAAAAAAAAAAAAAAAAAAAAAAAAAAAGAAAAAGAAAAATTAAAGCAAGTTACAAATCGAAATCTGATAAGCAAAAGGAACTGGTAATTCGAATTTAAATGCATCCACAACATATACTTTGAAGCGGAACACTCATCGAAACCGCAAAATGCCATTTCAAATTAAATCATTATAGCCGAACAAAAATTAAATTTGCGATTTAAGCGTCATAAATTTGTAAAATAATTAAATTTCAATTTTAAGCCGGATAAAAGTAAATGTCATTTTAAATTAAAGCTTTGTAGACAAGTTCTATACCAAACACACAGCTGAAAATGTTATTTGAACTTCTAACCTGAGAAATACTTTTATAAATAAACGCAGTGTTTTTAAATACTATGAGCTAAATGTTAATATGTAATATCTTTTCTGATTATATATCTCATCAGTTTCTGTTCTTGTTTAGTAAAGTGGAATCCTAGACATTTTTTATTTTGTTCCAATTCAGAATTTTTCACATTGAAGAAGTTGATTTCTTCACCTAAAATCCGACCTGATATTATATTCTGTTTTCCTAGGGTGGAGTACATGGGGACCTAAAGAAAATCTCATTTCGTATTCAAGTCCGGCATAAGATAATGAATATATTATTTATTGGCACACCAGAGAAGATTCGATTTTAAAATTTTAAAAGTTGAATGATCGAATTTTGATAGAGAATGACTCCATAGCTGAGGAAAATCCCCAACGTACACATTTGAAAAGTTAGTCAACAGGACTGTACCCTAGCCTAAAAATGTCCTAAGAGCCCCTGCTATGACTCATTCGGCGATTTGCTTACGCCTTCTCAAAGCGAGAAGGAAACGACTGAACCTCCTAGGAATAAACATCATTATACTATAGTGAATAGCAACAAAGCTTCTATCATACAGATGGGCGAGGATGTATCCCTTACTGGTTAGAATGGCCTTACAAACTCTATGAGTGGATTGATTTGAAAAAAAAATGCTATTTCAACCTTAATCAAAAAAATACGATTTCCTAATCCAATTTGTAGCAAATTCATATTTTATTCGAGTGGCCATGGCGCAGTGGTTAGAGACGTTGAATCTCTACGGTTTCAGGTGAGCATTGTGTGAAGATAACGGATCCAATCTTACCCAAAGTAGGGTAGAATATTAGTTGTCCAAAAACATAGTGAAACAGCGAGTGTAAAATGCAGTAATTACTCGGTAAACAGCTACAAGATTCAGCATTTCTATATTGTCGCAGTTAACAACCTGAAGAAGCCCAGAGGGTGAATTGGCCGACACGTCGTGAAACAACAACAAATATAAAGCTGAGAATAACGGTTCGCAAACAGAACGAATACCCTTACATTTATATGTGTATATATAATTGCTGTTTCCTCAAGGAAAAAAGACATCTCTGTAAGACTGGCCATACAAATCCTAAAAAGCCCGGATATATTCTTACAAGTTTTGCTGCTGCTGTTATGATACGTAATATAACTGTCTCTGTTCGTACACACCATGACCATTTTCGCGTGCACTTGGTAAATTAGTCCCTGCAATGGAATAACAACTGACTGGGTATACCAACCTTCAATTGACAGTTCTAAAATTTAATGCGGCACATTTATCTTTGACATGCTTGGTACCGACGGATCGCTTATAAACTGTCATCTAGTATTGCACAAGGTCTTCACGTTAAATTTGGCTACATTTTAAAACTGTATCTTTGTTTTTTTCTCAGATTTTTACTTTGCTACCGTTTACTATATAACGATTATTAAGAGAGTCAGTTATTTTCAATCCTAAATTTTTATAAGTGAGTTTATCTCAATAGAAATTTCTAAATATAACACCCACATTATTCCTCCAGTAATTAGGATTATCGCATTCAATATCATTACAGTAAAAAGAGACGAGGATACTATGTATCCAGCTATATTACCTTATGTGACGCTCCTCTTGTTAAAGATATTTGATAAAACAACACCCTCGTTTGTTTAAATTGTCTGTAGTAGTCGAACTTTATTTCTCCGTAACTCAATGTCGTCGTCGTCGTCGTTCGCGTCGTCGTCGTCGTCGTCGTCGAATAATAATAATAATAATAATAATAATAATAATAATAATAATAATAATGATAAAAATAATAATAATAATAATAATAATAATAATAATTATTATTATTAAAAAAAAATATATCAGATGAAATCATGAAAACTGAAACTGTATAAATGGAAAAAAACTGCGCCCAGTTTTTTTTGTTTATTGTTTGTGAGTGTCACCACACTAAATATTGAAACTCAAAGCGTGGGGGAGACCGGGGAGAGAAAGCACTAGCCAGACCTCCGCTGAATATATGCAAAGATGACTGGGGCTTTTGATTCCAAGAAACACCACAAGTTGTTCTTAAAGAACAATTTTTGATAATGGCCTGTGTGAATACTTCTTGTGAATTAATATTTATAACAATAATAACAACAATAGTAACAATGATAGCAATACTGCTGCTGCTGCTGCTAATAATAATAATAATAATAATAATAATAATAATAATAATAATAATAATAATGAGTATGTATTAGGTACGTGCAAAATGAATACCGATGTTAAAATGTATAAATTTTTGACATCTCCCTTTATTCAAAAGTTCAGAAAATGACCCAATTTTAGTGAAATTGTCAGTATTTATTAAATAATAACCATTATATATGTTTAAAAAACTACATTTACAAAAGTTATGATTTTCAGTAGTAAAAAAATATGAATTGATTTATTTTTGCTTTTTTATGAAAATAAAGCATCATAAATAATAACGTATATAAAGTATAACAACATGAGTGAACATTTACTGTCAAACAAGCATAACTTGCCGTTTATTATTACAAAAATACGGTTGGAGTGTGACGTTTATTAAAGATTCCATTAATAACAATGTATTTTCTAACGTGTGTGTGGGGCCGGGTTATGCTATACACGGTCTTCTCACTGAGTATTTCTCCGTAGTCTGTAATCCAAAGGTTAGTTTTACTTTTACATCCGATTCCTTTTCCCACGTAATTTTTACAAACGTCTCACCAGGCCGTAAATTTTTTGTTCCATATCCTGAGGAATGATCGACTCTCAAGTTTCCTCTTAGATAATTCTTAACGATGTCCCGTCTATGGTAAAAGACGATATTATTTGGGAAGCTTCTTTTTTTTGCACACGTTTCTCCTTTTTCATAGATGAAATGTGGTAGTGTGGATTGCTGTATAACACTTCTAAAAGGAAACTAAAAATAAAATACGCTTCCCAACATCTCACTAATTTCTTCCCACGTTAAGGTCATCATCTGCCTCTTTACGCTCGCCTTAGTCATCGTATGCAAGTCACTTACAACCAACAAGAATTATCGGTAATGGGGTAAGTGCAAGCCATCGACGGGGTCAGTTTTACGACCCCACGGAGCTATTGCAATGACGCAGCCATTTTTCCCTCACGTCATTCGTTTTAAGATACAAACAAATAAGCCATTTCCAGTTCGTTATTCTATGAACGGTCATTTGAGAACGTGTTGATATAAAAATAAAAGTGCCAGCCTTGTTCGAGTAAAGGCCCAAATGTCGTGGGTATCAGTTAACAAGGCTGATCTCATGGACATTTTGACCAATGAACATTTTGAAAAAAGAAAACGGTACTTGACTGAATGGATAGTTCAGAGCCGGGCATATAGAGTCGAAATAATACGCATTTATATAGTTATTCTTATATATACTTTGTTGTAATATACATGTAAAGCAAACTACTGCTCTATTAAGCGTCAAACACCAGCAACTATTTTATTACGTTGAGTAGAAGAGAAATGAATTCCAGGAATAAATCTATAAATGAGAGAAGTTTTGCACGTGTTGATCTAAACGGAATTAAGAAATTTCTGATACACTTAGATTTAGTATATAGATTTATATAAAAAAAAAAGATTTAATATATAAATTTATATAAAATCCATAAACGAACATTTCTTTAAAGTCTGAGTAGGCTACAAGACGGCCAAAAACGGCCCAGTTGCTAAAACAAAATGTAACTAAACAGAAAAAATGGTAATAAAAAACCTATATATATATATATATATATATATATATATATATATATATATATATATATATATATATATATATATATATAAAACCCAGGATAATAAGTCAAATTTATAGGCCGTTTACTAAATCAGTGTTTTATCCCGGATTGATGATTGAATCTGCTTAAATTTGTGCTAAATGTTGCATTAAGAACTAATCCACATTAATTGACATTAATCACTAATTTTGAATCATACAAATATCATAATACTGAGCTTGCTGCGCCCAATAATAAATAAGATTTAAAGAAATGCTGAATCAGATATAACCAAGGGTTTCTTAGAAAAACTGAAATAAGTACAGGGGCAGACATAATAACAAATTATATACATATATACATATATATATATATATATATATATATATATATATATATATATATAAAATATAAAATATAAAAAAAAATATATATATACACACACACACACACATATATATATATATATATATATATATATATATATATATATAGTAATTTATAAAATATATATGTCGATTAAGCTACACTGAATATTCTGTGTTTCATCCACTCTAGGACTCTTCAGGCTTATGCGCGAATTCTGTGGTTGTTTATCGTTTTTATATGCTCCTTTTCTATTGAAATTTTAGTTAGCCAATCAGTTTTCTAGTATCCATCGCGCCCTTCTTATCAGCCAATGAGCATGCATTTACCGGACAAAGGCCTGTTTGGCCTCTGGATATTCTGTTCCTTTGTGTGTGCACTATTTAGTTTCTTGATCTGTTTTAAAACTATGGTTAGTGTTTTTTTTTAATGTTACTTTATATATAAATATATATATATATGTGTGCATACATATATGCACATATATATACATATATATATACATATACATATACATATATATATATATGTATATGCTCCTATAATTTTTTTTCTTTGTGCGTCTCTATATCTATTAAAAACGCTTTTTCTTTTTCTTTTTTTTTCTTTTTTTCTTCCTCACGAAAGCAAAATGTGACAAATATCATTTTTATGTGGGGGGGATCAGCTCCTTAAAAGACTGGCAAAAGTTACCCTTTGATAGGGGCGAAAAATTATAAATAAGTGTATTAGTATTATGAGCTTCCTTTCTATTGACCAATGACAAACCAAGTTAAGTGTTGTATCAGAAAAGAAAAAAAAACAACTTTGTTATATATCGTTCGCGGAATTGCATTTATCTGCAAAAGATCTACTTTATTTGATTATTCTTTTAAACATTCAAATGTAATTAGTCCCTATTATTTTTTTTATTCAGTTTTATTATCATCTTCAGAAATCTCTTACGTTCATGCAAAAATTTTACATAGTTTATACTTGCGTAATATTTGAGTAAAAAAGGTTATAGTAAACACAGATCTTTCTGTATATATTATGCATGCATATATACATATATATACACACACATATATATATATATATATATATATATATAAATATGTATTTGCAGGATGAATGTCCAACGTCGGCATTACGAATATGCATGCGTAACGTAATAGCTATAGGTTCATGGTTTAATTTTTAGCCTTACAGCAAACAAAGCACAACCATTAACATGAAAGGAAAAAGTAAATCGTAGGATTAACATTTTGAGTTCGATATTCGCTTGTGGTGTCAGGGAACTTATCTTATGAGAATCCGATTACAGACACCGGCAATAAACAGCTGACGTCTACCAAATTTAAACTCCGTTTAGAGCATTTACACTTTTTAATAAACAAATGGACTTCCTCGGATATGGGGCATAGAAACATAAAGCGAATAGATGCGAACAAATGACCAATAAATAAAATAAGTTGAACTCTGTGAATCAAAGTTAAATCTGTAATTGAAATTCTTTACCTAGTTGTGTCTCCTTTTCCGTCTTATGTTCTATATAAACCACCTCGAGTAAAAAAATAGTTTGTGCTTACTTTATATTTTATTGTGTAAAAGAATGAAAAAAATCCGTTTGGAATAGGAAATTCGGCTATAATTTTTCCGATTCCGATACCCCACAAAGTTCAGACTTTTGCGTTTCCGATTTGTCGTCCCAACACTAATATATATATATATATATATATATATATATATATATATATATATATATATATATATATATATATATATAAGGTTAAAAGAGTTACAAAATAAAAGAAAAATGTAAGTCTTTTAATCTCAAAATACTATATATATATTCATATATATTTTTATTTTTATATATATATATATAACAGACGCCCCATTTCTTAAACTTGGCCATTTATTTGTTCTTCTGATCAGTTTTCTTAATTTAATTCTGGGACTTTAACGTGCATATCTAAGCTGAAATAATTATTAACGCTAACTTTTGCGCTTTTAGTCTGGGTCAGTTTTACCTTGCTTTTTAAATTTAAACCTTCACCGCTTTTCGGTTTATTATTTTTTTTATTTTTAAAACTTAATTTTTTTGATTCATCCAGCCTTGACAGACGTATTTTAAATTTTATCTCCAGTGCTTTTCTTTTAATGATTTAGAATTCATTCCATTTGCGCTTTTTTTCCAAGGAACTCTGCCTTTTGGATTATTTTCGACCATTTGGAATTTACCCATTGGATTGAAATTTTAAATTCGACCGTTTTGGATTTACCATTTTTGGATTTTTACCCTTCACCGGACTATCCATTCATGTGAAATCTTTTTATCATTTTTCTTTTGCCTCCTGTTCCCCTTAACTCACCTTTTTTTACCCAAGTAAGATCTGTGACTTACTTGTAGTTTCATTAAATACTTTTATATGCAAAATCCGATCCTGCATTTTGCTAATTCCTGCCCTCTGATGAGAAGGAGATTATTTCTTCGAAACTCCGCGGACTAAGGACTATCCACTGATCTTGTGCTTCCTTTTTTAAAATTAAATATATTTTTAACTCTTTTTCAAGGTGTCTTTTAACATGTTTCATTAATCATTTGTTCATATATATATATATATATATATATATGTATATATATATATATATGTATATATATAGTTTTTGTTGAAATTCAAAGACTTACATTTTTTTCTTTTTTGTAACTTTTGTTATTTCATCTTGGATTTCTTCACTACAGCTGTTTCGTAAATGAGATGCCATTTTTATGATCTTATGTGTTCATAAAGATTTCCTGTTCTCACCAACTCATCAAATGTTGATTCGATTCGATGTTACCAACAAAAAGTTGATTTTGTACATGATAAACTTGGTGTTTGGGGAAAAGAAATTCCGTCCCCACTTTGTTACAAGTCGGACATCTAGGGTGTCATGCATAAGGTAAACAATATTTCAAAAATAAACATTTATAAATACACACACACACACACATATATATATATATATATATATATATATATATATATATATATATATATACCAGCGGGGGTACCCGGCGTTGCCCGGGTGTTTGGAGGTGGGTGTTCTATTAAATAAAAAAGAAACGGGGGGGGGTAAAGTTGGTAGGATCGAACCCGAAGCCATGAGGCGAAGTTTTAAAATAAAATCATCCAGCTAGACTGAGTTACTGAAAGATATTTGAATTTATTAAAGTAAGAACCAAATTGGCAGGTGTGCGCACAGCAGTTGTCGAGCGTTACGACGCCGACGACGTAAGCAATATCTATTCAGCAAATGAGGTCAATGGCCAGCGAAGTAAAAAAAGAAAACATAAAAACGAACGTTAAAACTTTAGCGGGGGGGGTAATCAAAACATCGAAAAACTCAAAAAACTTACCTACGGAAAACGAACGTTGTTAAATGTAAAAATCGAAAAAACAAAAAAGTAAACAGCAAAAACAAACACGTGGCAAATGACTTAAATAAGCCTGTTTCGATATTAAAATTAAAAAAATCGGTGGGTACCCGGGTGTTTTTGGGTGTGTGGTCGGGGGTGGATAAGCGAAGTAAAAAAAAACCCAGAAAAACGAACGTTACGTGCAAAATGGCTTAAATTACACTGGTTCAATAATTTAATTCAAAAAATAAAAAAAGGCACACCATGATTCGAACCCAATACGTTTAGATAACGAACCAACGCACTAACCAACTGAGCTAACGCGACATATATAAAATTAAGTTTTTCAATAATTTGAAGTAAATCAGGTCATGACGTTATCTAACGCATGCGTAGAACCGGTCGTTGTCACGAAAGGACCGTTTTGTTTACCCCCCCCGTCACAAATTGTCAATTTCGGGGTGAAAAAATGAACGTTTTTGGCCAATTCTTCGATATTCTTCGAGCGAACGACGGAGCTACAATATGATACCGAGTTGTGAATTTTCGTGGTGTCTGTCGAAAACACACATACAAACATACAAGCATACATACACACATTTCGCTTTTATATTTATAGATATATATAAGAGCAAACACTTAATAAAACATGTTAAAAACACTTTGAAAAGGAGTTAAAACATTTAATCTGAAAAGGAAACACTTGATAAGTGGATAGTCCTTAATCCGGAGAGTTTCGAAGAAATACATTCCTTCTCATTAGAGGGAAGGAATTAGCAAAATGCGAGATCTGATTTTGCATATAAATGTATTTGATGAAACAACAAGTAAGTCAAAGATCTTATTTGATAGCAAAAATGAAGCAGAGGGAATATGGTGAAGAAAAAGGTGATTACACGTGAATGGATGGTTAATTGTAATTTTTATTTTATTTTATATAAAGATATATATAAAGATATATATATATATATATATCTTTATATATATATATATATATATTAGGTTAAAAATATCAAAAAGTAATAACATCTGAAGTTCAACAAGCATGTTGATAGTTTCCAGTGAAAATTTTTAGGATATTAATTTATTCAATTTAGGTAATCAAAATTACTATAGATCGAAACAATAAAGTTATTATTTCATTTGTTTGAATAATCGCTCGGCGAAGAAGAAACATCATCTCTTATGAGAGGTTTTATGAGATAGATACATAAACCATAAAAAAATTATATAAAATATTATAGATCAACGTCAATGAGAAAGACTGTCATGAAGAACGTAATAAATAAAAAATAATATTTTTTGCTAATTAAAGCCGCTTGTTACTTCCTATAATATATTAACTATATCTCCATTATATAAGTCTAATAAAATGTGCAGTAAAGTTTGTATAACTTAGATATATAAATGGGGGGGGCAATTTTATTTCATCATTATTTATCTCCCGATAAAAAGAGGGTTGACCTGTAAATTTAGCCTTGTCCGTTCGTCCGTTCGTCTGTCCGACCTTTTCTCAATATCTACGTCTTTGAATCTTTTGAAATATGAGTAAAATATAACAAAACGGATTTTCCGGAAAAAAATCTATGCTTGACCCCCCCCCATCCAGTGGTTCCTTTCGTGTTAAAATAGCTAAAATTGACACTTTTGAGCTTATAAAAAAAAATGTTGTTTTATAAAACTTTCTGACTACAAAAAGTCTGGAAAAAAATTGAATGTAAGAGAAAAAACAAGAGTGTCTCTGCTCTCCAATGAAACACAAGCACAAACACACAAATGTTTATATATATATATATATATATATATATATATATATATATATATATATATATATATATATATATATATATATATATATACTTACAGTTATCAAAATAATGAGCGGAAGTCCCTCGAGAGATCTTTCAGCTATCATCTCATCAGGTGAAAATCGATAGCGTAAAAATAATAATACTATATCTAAATTAAAGAGTCCTGATGGGGAACTATTAAATGTGCCAAAAATTACGGGGACACTAAAATAAATTTATTAACGTTTAAACCCCGATTAAAATATTGGCACAACGAAGGGGGAAAAACGGGAAAAAAGATTCACAGTTCCCCAAAGAGAAACAATGCGTTAGATGTTTCTTTCTGCCGACACAAAGAAGGTTTGTGCACCGCAATAGAGACATACTCCAAAATCTTTAAATGGTTTCTGGAGTCCGCTCTATGTAGCACCTCGAACCATTCTATTTTATATCTATCGGCACAGCACGGGTTGTCAACCAAATTCTGGCCAATAGCAGAGTCCAAAGCTGCAGAAGGAGGGAGACTACCTCCCTTGTATCATCTTCGATGGTACATGCTGGTTTATACGAGTAGAAGATGCAAGGATGATCGCCCAACATAACCAGCATCGCACTGGCATTTGAATTGATATACACTATTGCTATTTAGGATGTAAGGCAAACTATCCTTGCGAAAAGAAGGAAACGCAGGTCTCGCAGTATATACCAAACGCAAGGCCGCAGAATAAAAGCAGTCATAAATACTTCTGCGAATCTGTTTGGAAAGTCTGTTACTCTTTTCCCCAATCCACGATGATTTTAAATAAACCGGGCATTTGAAAGGTCCAAACTTTTTAGGGGATTTAAAATCCGCAACCTTTTTGAAAATACAGTCATTAATAACGTCAACAGGATAACAATAATTGATGAATATTTCCCTGGTCTTATCGAGTTCGGCATCCAATATATTAGGTGAACAAATCATCAGGGCTCTATGTACCAAAGTATTTATTAAGCTGACCTTACGTTATTTTGGTACAAAAGACAACCAGTTCACATATGGGACAGTAAATGTCGGCTTCCTATAAATTGTAGTGAGAAAGCCTTTCCTTGCACGTTCGACAAGAACATCCAAGAAGGGAAGCGAATTGCCCTTCTCAGTTTCCATAGTGAACTTTAGAGCTCCATGCAAAGAATTCAACCTATCAAAAAAATCAACGCTTAACTTTGCGAAGGAAAAACAGCAAAAGTGTCGTCAACATATCTGAAATATGCAGTGGGTTTTGTTGTAGAGTTAAACAGAACGGATTCAATGTACCCGACGAAAATATCCGCGAAAGTTGGGGCCAACGGACTCCCCATTCAAACCCTGTCGACCTGACAGTACATAATATCACAAACACTATACTCCACAGATTTTGTGCACATTAAAATGAGCTCAATAAGAATCTCTTTAGAAAAAGGTGAAGCAGTCAGGCGACCATCGTAAAGCTCGTCGGTACACATACGTATAGGCTCATCCAACGGTATATTGGTAGACTAGAGACATCAAATGATAACATAAAATATGTATCTGCATTAGAATAGAATCTATATACATAATCAACAAACTGAAAAGAATCAGGTTTGCAGTGCGTTGTATATAACTCGTGCACAGTTTGCAAAATTTCCACAAGCCACTGAGCCAAAGAATGTTGTGCCGAACCAACCATTGATAAAATAGCTCTCAGTGGAACACCTTGCTTGTGGATTTGGGGGTGACCATACATTCTAGGACGTTGTGGACCAGAGGGTCTAATCATGTCATAGACGTCCTTGCAAAAAACTTTCTTTGTAAATAATGCAAGTAGACGTATTTGCCTTTTTGTCTCGTTCTTGCAAGTATTATACGTACACTCAACAGGATCGAGTTTACAGAAACATAACAAAGAATTTAAAAAAAGGTAATAACAGGAAAACTGGCTTACTGATTATAGCAATTGCATCGTGGCCCATAGAGTAAGGTCGTCAGTATTGCACATTTCATGAGTGCGATGACCTGGATTCGCGCCTATGTCGGAGCACGTCACTGATGAGATGCAGTACATCGAAACCCACTTTGGGTCCGGCGTTGTCCGTTGTCGATGCAAATGCTCGATTCTGTCTAATTCTGGGTTCTAGCTCTATCGTAAAATGGTGTATGTGAACGGGTATATATATATATATATATATATATATATAGAGAGAGAGAGAGAGAGAGAGAGAGAGAGAATGCTATACGATAAACCCTACTGCCATAATATTGTGTATAAAAAATTTTACAATACTCTCATTAATTCTGCGATTTCACCGGGCCTTCTGAAACGTACAATTAAGGAAATTTAATGTCCAGTTAATAACTTACAAAGATAAAAGTAGTAAAATGAGGTTCGGCGTTGGAAGTCGGATTATACACCACTGTTCATTAATTACATGCTAATGCCAAGTTATATTTATTTAATTAACCGTAGGATATCGACAGGAAATACTAGGAAAACCGAAAAGATGACCATAACCACAAATTGAAGTGTTCTGTTTATGAGATTTGGGCGACAGATTTCGACAAACTTTTATTTATTTATTTATTTATTTTACATAGGTATCGCCACTTATCAAGGTCAAGAGGTCACTCGAGAATAAGGGTTAAAGAGTGTACAGTAGTAATTGGACAATATAGTAACCGTTAGTAATGGAGATTCGGTACATTTGTTAACTCATATGGAACGGCTCACCAAAAACTTGTTTACGTTAGACTTGAAGACAACCATATTGTAGTCAGCTGGAAAGCAGAAAAACGGAAGACAATTCCATAGGCGTTCAGTTCTAAAAAAGAAGCTTTGCTCATGGGATCTACGCTTAGGTTTATGCATAGATAAAGTTTGGGGGAAACTAGTGATGGTGTTTTCTGCTAGACGGGTGTTTCTTGTTAAAGTTTGGCGACGGGGGACCATAGAATGGAGCTCAGCCGAGCACCTGCCACGGTATATATTTTTCTTAATAATCACGGTGAATATATAGTAACGGAGATTAGTGAACTCACATAAACATAGTTAACTGTAATTTGAATGCATGCAGCGGCCCCGCTGTTTTAAACAGCGTCGGCGACTACGGCTCTACAAGTTGGAGAGCTATGGTAATCTCGGGATTACAAGTAAAGAGGGTAGTTTCCCGTTGCGTCCGTCTTGATTCGGTGGTATACCTTCTTCGTGAGTTAAACGCGCCCCCAGATACTAACCTTGAAATTTCTACGACTTTGCACTGATATACATACAGTGCCTAGCTTTTCCAAATAGTCGCCCATCTTGTACTTGCCAGGCAAATTGTTGGTTAACTTCGGTGATCTGGTGAGAACCGGTGTGTCCACTCGATTGTGCCGTACATGTAATCTACAGACCCCCCCACGAATTCAGTTTCAATATATTATACAACAAAAGGTTCAAAACTAAGTCATAATTATACGTAATTGAAGTAAGATTGGTTTGGTTAGTAAGAAATAAAAACTACCGAATCATTCTGAAAGCGGAAACATCTGTGTTAAATAATTCAATGACATAACAGATACTGACTACATGACTGCGCATTTAATACTAGCTAAAGTAAATGACATTTGTTAAGTTCATAATATAGGCCTTTACCTCTAACCCTCATAGCATTAGCTAGAGTAATCAATTGTTTACACTATAAGGGCACTGGTTAAAAAGATATTTGATCAGATGACATTTGAAAGGCGGATATATTTACGAAAAATACATCATAATCTACTTGCTAAGTACAGTTCAAACTTCAGTCAATAAAGTTAGTTTATTGGTTTACGCGAAAATATATGATTATTTAATTCTGAAAAATAATCACTGGAGATGTGTTTCGATGTTATTCATAATAAGATAATGTTCGATTTGCGCCGTGGTCTTATTAACTAGTTGTCTGAAAAACGTTTCGTTCTGCCTCCATGTTTACAAAATCTGGGTTAGCCGCAATTAAATCGGAGTCTTTCGTAAGTGGTCATTTTTTTTTACTACTTCCAATGAATAAAAACGTTTCGAGAACAATATCTATTGTAAAACGGGCATGAATAAATAAAAAAAAAGTGCATTTGTCAAATATTTGAGTTACGTAAAATTGTCGTGTGGGATTTAGCAATTTGTTTCGATCTTTTGCATTTTGACGAGTTTAAGTAAAAATCTATTTATTATTAATCTTTCACGTCCCTGCTCCTTATCTGAAACTGACACCACTCCTCTCCTTATTCTTTTGGTTTTCTAGATCGAGGAAGTAATAAATCATTCATAATTTTCTATAATTCCATAATTAGTCGATGGAAACTTTTCTTTCACACATTATGGGGCGACTCTTTATTGAAATCCTTATATAAAAGGTTAGTTTAAATAGCAATCCTGTAATTGTTAAGATATATGCATGCAATTAGATACGATTCCTGTCAACTAAGTAATATTTTATAAAGTTATCTTATTGCTATTCGCTGGATAATTTCTTACAATCATTAGGATTTTAAAACTATAAATTAAAATCAGGTTCTCAAAATGATTTTAATAATTACAAAGAAACATATTTGCACTTGTGCCAAAGATATAACTTTCAATGTCTTTTTATAATTAATCTGAAAATAATATTTGACTATACTTATCTTTAAAAATATGTGGTCCCTTCTTTCTTTTAATGCTATAATTTAATTCTAGAAGGCATGCCCATCGTAAAGATTTAAAGAAATCGCAATCACCGACGACTATCCTTTAGCAGATGAGAAACTCCCAAACTGAACCCACATGATTTCTTTGTTCCGATATAAAACTCTTCGAATATAAAGCGGCTCGTAAGAGGTGAAATGTGACTTAGACATAAAATCGCTATTCGCAGACTTTTGTAGAATCATTAAGTTCCCATAAAAACAAAACAGACAATCATCTTTCGAATGAGTGGGCATCGATTGGTAAGCTTTTTGCCGACTTCGTGTGGACGTCGTTAAAGTCAATGTATTTGAGGAGTCTGACTGGCTGTGCTGGTGTAGTCTTCACGTCTGAACCTTTATAGAATTAATCGACCAAACACACACACACGCGCGCACTTTCCCTCTCCGTTCCATACATTTCATTTTTCTTCTCTTTCAGCGTTTTTCTTTCTTTACAAACACAATTACACATTTGCACATACATATACCCCCGCACACAAAAAAAAAACCTCCTGTTTTATATTGTCCAATCGACTCATTTGTGGTAAATCTGTTTGGATTGTATGCACATGTTGCATAAAGTGCAACAGAGAATTATACAAAGATTGGTGAATGCATCGTTTTACTGAAATTACTTGTAAGTATCAGTTGGAGTACGAATTTCTGAAGTACGTAAATTACAGAAGATAAATAAAATTTTAAACAAGATTAGACTACCCGTGACTCGTTGGGTCAGTATGTTTTATTAGCTATGGAATTACTGTATGAGCGTGACACCTGTGACGTAAAAAATAGTTTTTTGTGACATAACAGAAACATTTCTATGAAAGTATATTAAAATGAAAAAAGAATATAGATAGATTTGTATGAGTTGTTTTGTTTATAATTGCTTATTTAAAAAAACTTACAGCTATTGAATTATAAGTGGTTTTACATACTTATAGGTATGTGCACTGAACAGAAAGCAGATTACTTAAAATTAAATTCAAATTTTGATAGATCTTTTAAATTAAACGCGCAAAAAACAATTGGGACGCTGAAAACGTACATAGTAAAACAATAAGTTTTATTGTCGCGTTAATTGCTTAGTTGTAACGCAAGTTAAAAAAAACATATTTTAGGGGTTAATTATTTATGTTGGTAGTGTAGGAGAAAATGCATGACTGTTTTGGTTTTAAGAAAAGTGTATTAAAAATGGAGAATAAACTTAAAAAAAATGAAGGCAGTGGGTAAAACGTCGTTGTAAAATGCTCTTATGGTTGTCAACGAGTTAAGGTAGATTTCTTTGTAAGAAAATTGTGTTAAAATACCTTAAACTTAATACTCAAATAAACGTTGTAAGAAAATGCAGAAAGTATTAACAATTTTTTATTGGGATGATTTAAACCCGGAAAAAAACATTGGTACGCTGAAAACGTACACAGTAAACAATGTGTTTTATTATCGCGTTGATTATTTGTCTATGTATTCATGCGCAACCGGAAGTCTTAAACCGGATGTTGGGTTACAACACACGTTACAAGGTCATTTGACTTTTATAATATTAATAGATTCAAAAAATTTTAATTGAAAATGGTTCGTTCATTTTAGCAAACAAAAACATAGTAAAATGCTTATACTCCGATGAGGTTCGAAAACTTGTAGGGGCAGCGTGATAATCAACTGGCAGGCCGGCATATCTTCCACTTTCTCTCATTCCTTCTCTCTACAACAATTGATTGTTAGTTAACGTAATATAATGACCAAGATCCAAGAAAAAAAACTTTAATAATCGATTGAAAATATTAATTTGTTTCTTACAACACTGACAATCATTTGGCTTATTTGACCAAAAAATTGTTCTATATAGTTTGTAGAAAAAATGTCATTGAGCATAACATCACCATGAAACTGTAATATGTGAATATTATACGAAATGAGCACAATTACCTTACAAAACAAATATCATCCGAATTAATTTGTTTTAACTATTTATTTTAATATGCAATCAATCATACAGTGGTTATTTTGCAAAAATTAGATTAGACACTACCGGTATTATTTGATCTTCCCAAAGGGAAACATTAGACAAAACTCGGGTTTTATTAAGCGAAAATTCCTATCAGAGTTTGTTACAGAAAAAAATAAATATTGTTCAATTACTTAATGTATGTGTTCTGGTCGACGTTACTGATTAACACACAACATACTAAAATGTGTGTAGAGTGAAGATATTTGATCATCATCTATCAATTCTACTTCCGTTGATTCCAAGCACTACATATACGACACTTAGAACAATGGCATAAAGGCTGTAAAGGAAACTATTTAATTCGAGTCTCAGATACTTAAAAAATTAAGCAATTCATTTATCTATATATGCTCAGTGAAAATTCTAAAAAATACCATTTAAAATTATCCATTAAAAATCATATATGACTTATAGCACCCGCTTATATTTTCGTTTCCAGTTAACTGATATACTCTTGGTAAGAAAAGACGATCAGAATTTCAGTAAAAAAATAAATATATGTTAGGTTCTACAGATTAATGCAATACTATATCCAATATTTTTCTCCCTAGAATATATATATATATATATATATATATATATATATATATATCTACTAGGAACAGTATCCGTCGTTGACTGGGTTCCAAAACTGCCCACAGAAAATGGACGCTGATTTATGAAAGTATGATAGATTATGTAAAGGAAGGGGTCTAAATTTGGGTTGAATTTGGGGGAATCAAAACCAAAGCAAAATATGATGAAAGTAAAAATAAAATAGGTCAACCCCATAATTTATTATACCATACCTGTTCACACTGAAACACTTATCACAATATTCTGTGAATCTATATTAAAAAAACCTTGTTAAAGTGTGTGCCTATTTCCATTCTATAGAGTCAGGTGCGAACGAACACCCCATAATTTTATTATACCATATTTCTTCAAACTGAAACATAATTATCAAAGTATACTTACGCAGATAGATATGAAAAGTCTTTATTAAAGTGTGTGTCTCTTTCCATTCTATGGAGGTCAGGCGCGAACGCAGCCCCCACAATTTTATTATACCATCCCTATTTAAGTTTAAACATACTTATCAAAGTATGTTATGTACATATATATCAAAAACACTTGTAAACGATTTTTTTAATTTTTAATTTTCTATTTCTATACTTTGTGGACCACACGAACATAGACCCCCACAATTTTAATGAACCACCGTTGTGCCAGATCAAACATACCCATTCCTGTGTCTCGATACATCTTCTATCATTATAGGTAATCCGTTTTTTTTTTTAAATAGTCAACCATATATGAGCCTATTCGTGACCAGACACACACACACAATATATATATATATATATATATATATATATATATATATATATATATATATATATATATATATATAGAGAGAGAGAGAGAGAGAGAGAGAGAGACTTATATGTAGTTGCGGCCATAATATCGAAATCAAAATTTAAAAAAATAAGTATTGGGTAACAAAGAAATAACAAGATCTAATTTAGGAACCCAACGAATGGGATGTATATCACAGTTTTTTTTTTAATGGCTTAAGGCTCTCTGTACCAACTTGTCATGACTCTGCTCTTAAATAAGGACACGGAAATAAGGCGATATATTAATATTTAAATGGGATTTTCTGTAACCACAACAAAGGTAGATGTTTCTCAAATGCCTTTCTATTAAGGGATTTCCCCTTCCTTCCTACTCTTAAAAAAATTCCTTATTGCCAAAAGTGTGCTTATTCATAAAGTCTGAGGAAATGGTGGTTTTGAAAATGTTCAAACAACATAATGCTTGAAATTGTCGAACTGGACATAGAAACAATTGTAACGTAAATTGAAATACAGTCTTTGTTGCCACCAACACCTTGTTTTGAAGTCTTGTTTTTGCTTACACAGTGTATATATATATATATATATATATATATATATATATATATATATATATATATACAGATTACTCAGCCAATTTTATGTCTAAACTTTTGAAACTTTACATAAAATGTATTCAAACATACAGCAAGCTTTTTAATCTGTTTTTGACCGAAAATGTGGTCAACCACGGTAATTAAATGATGTTACAGCTCATTACATTGCTTGTAACGTGAACAAAGGACTATTTCAGATACATGCAGATATTCAGAATGATTTTCAGGAAGCAAGAACACAATCAAGAAGACCTTGAATCATATAGACATCTAAATCATCAGGAAAAAATCCGTTGGTGAATGGTAGACATGTCACATATCGTTGGAAATGTGTTTATAAATATCAATGGCAATCGGATTACTTCTGGAACAAAGTTATTTTTTCATATGAAAAAAAAATTGAGCTATTCGGAAAAAATATGCGCACGAATATATAGAGGAAAAAGGGCACATAATTCACGCCATCTAATACCTTTCCTACTGTAAAATTTGGAGGTGACATGATTTGGAATTGCTTTTCTACATATAGAGTTGGAGAAAGAAAAACGGATGCAGCAAAATACACGTAGATTTTGTCAACACATCTATTCAAGAGTGCATCATATGTAGGATTGGGTCGTTATGTTATCTTCCGGCAAGACAACGATCTCAAGCACAAGGCTAAAGTAACTATGAAATGGTTTAAGGATAATGTAATTAGTGTTCTACAATTGCCTAGCCATTCACCCGACCTAAATTCCATCAACAATTTGTGGAAAACTTTGAATTAAGGGTGCATGCAAGAGAACTCAAAAATACTAAGGAAGTAAGGAAAGTTTGCGAAAAGAATGTCTGAAAATACCAGCAAGTGCTTGTAAATAACTAGTAGGCAGTTATGAACAGGTTTGGAGTTTGTAAGGCAGTAAAGAGGATAAATATATAAATACTAAATATTAGCAATAATATATCTGTTACTGATGCCATATTTTAATTTTAGTTAGCATTCGTTTATAAAGCGAAGGACTGACTTCAAGAATGTGAGAATTTTCAGAAGTAAACCAATCTGAATGGACGGACTCGGCGAAAGAGCCTTTATTTATGATTGGGCATAGGAAAGGCCATGTTAGGTATAAGTATGTATTAGCCAATGTCGGTCGGTCGAACCACAAAATGGGAAAATATATAGAATTCGTCTCCGAGGACAACTGGTAGCAACCATAGTACTAAATATTAAGAGAGAAAAATAGGGAATCATTCCCCTTGAGATGTTGCGCTTCTAATGGTGTTGTTCGTAGGATTTAGCATTTTATTACCACGAATGAATGTGTCTAAAATAGTGTTCGAAAGCTACATAAGATACTTGCTATTAGCATTTTTATGTTTCGTCTATGGTTACAAACCTACAATTCTTTGATCAAGAGCGAGGCATTTTTTCTAAAGTGTGTTTCAGATTATTTACCAGGACTATTAATAACAAAGTAGTATTAAAAGAGTGCCTTACGTATTTCATTTGAAGCATATATTTATCCCGTATTATCTTCGGACTCTTCTATTTTAACTCCAAGATCATTTACAAGTTCTAAAAAAATATGAATAAAACAACAACAATTCAAAATTTTATCAGTGAAAGATATTCGGGAATCTCTAAATAATATTAAGGATTCATCAAGGGTTTAACTAAAACCAGGTACCCTCAAAAAGATAAGTTATTTATTAAGTGAGCAATGGAAAAATGAATATTGAAGGCTCTAAGTGCGCTACTGAAAGCACTCAATCGAATTAAGGAGGCTTTCAGAGCACTAATAAAACTGGGTTTTCATCCATTGTATTTTTTAACAGATCAGTAGAAAACGTAACTCAGAAGGATTCCAAAACTCTAGCAAAAGAAGAAATTAAAGTAAAGGTGGCATCGAAAATTACTTTATTTCCTCTGGAAAAACTGAAAAACTACTCGATGATTTTATGTTAATTTTTGTTTTTGGCCTAAAACTTTTCTTCGAGCGCAGATAATATTTCGATCGTTTAGAATGAAAGGTAAAAAGCTTATTTCTTATTTAAAAATAAAACTTATGTTTTACAAACTTTTCTTTCTGTCACGTGTAAGCTTTTTTTTTTCATATGAGTAGAATTCTGTACAAATACATTATTTCTTATCTGTATACATGTATACTGTATAATAATTGTATATATATATATATATATATATATATATATATGTCTAAAGAACGGCCTCTACTTATTTACTCTGTCAAACGATTGGAGACCTGATATATAAGGTATTTGGACCTGTGTTGTTAGATGATTAAAATAGCTTCTGAAAATCACATTTTCTTAAAAAATAGACCTTTCTACACAAATGTCGACTAAGCCTTTAGCATCTACGCATGAGCAAAGATAATTGTTACATTAAAATAGATTAATTTTTAGTTTTGTAAATTCATCTGTGGTTAGTTCAGTTGTTACCGAATAAGTATGTTTTCATTTCGATTCTATCTGGTGGCAACAAAATCGAAGTTTTTTAAACATTTGAAATCAGTACTACATATTGGGTACTATATAATAACAAGACGAGTATTTGTTCTGTAACAATGCATATGAAATCTGCATATTAAAGCATGTGTTTCAACCTGACAACCAGAGATGGCTTGCTAATCTCTTTCTCTTATAAAACAAGCCACTCACTACACTGCGCCTATCTTTTAAAAATTTCTACTAAAAGCATATTTATCTTCTCTAGCAGTGTAGTTGAATATATTTTGCACAGCAATTAATCCGATAAATAGCGGATATCGAAAATTCTGTTCTTAAAATTAACTGTTCTCTCGTTAGATAAAAAAAAAATAATAATTTTTACAGGAGAAGATTTTACGTCACACCGGCAGGGAAGATTATAAAATTTCAGCAAATCATTTCACCTTAAAAACTGATCTATTATAATCTGAAAATATAGCTTCATGAATTTAAGGTATTCGACTACAGATAGAATGTGTCCGTGTGTAAGTCTGTGTGTACCTCACCATTTCATTTTAATTTTTTCTTATTAATGAGTTCAATTGACGATAAAATAATAGGTTCCATTAAAATCGCAGCAAATAATTTCTTCGTTTTCATATTTCAAAACTATACATTAATCAGAAGTTTTCGGGGGCATTCAACGGCAAGCTAAATTATCAGCTGATGTGATATTGTAAAAAACACAGACGGAATTTAAATCATCATTTGTAAATTATCATGAATTGCACGAGCGGCAACGTCGGGATGCCAGATAGTATATGTATAAATGTGGCCTAGTCTGTTGTGATAAACGGTATTTACCAAACAACTTTGTTAATATTTGGTAAACATGTGTGCGGGCATGTGTATTTTCGACCTGTGAAAAAGATTGGATTTTGTTTTTAGGTAGTAAAAATAGTTGCTAAGAGGCAACCATGAAAGCAGGACGATGAATGAACACATTTATAAAGAAATGACAGAAACACTAGAGGAAGACCTCCAATCTGTAGTGAAATGGGGACAAAAATGGTTGGTCACGTTCAATGCCGCCAAGACTAAACTAGTTTCATTCAATAATTACAAGAAAGCCCCTCTACCACCTATAGCAATGGCCAACGATTCATTATCTGAGAGTACATCTTTCAAACTCCTTGACCTATACGTTCACATGAAACATGAGTTGGAACTATTACATTGAAGGCATTGACAGCTCCGCTTCAAGAAAGGTGGGCTCTCTCTACCGTGCTAAACAACTACTAACACCCGAAAGTATCCTGTACCTCTATAAGGCCACCATTCGCCCATGTATGGAGTATTGCTGTCACATTTGGGCTGGTGCATCTGCTACTAGTCTCTCGCTCCTTGATAAGGTTCAAAAGAGAGTCGCAAACCTGATAGGCCCTTAACTGGCATTTAAGCTTCAGCCTCTGTCCCATCTACGAAATGTTGCATCCCTCTGCCTTTTCTGCAAGTATTTTAGTGGTGAATGCTCTGACAAACTGCAATCACAAATGCCTCCACGACGTGAGCACCGTCGACAAACCCGACAGGCTGCTAAATCCCACCCCCACACTGTAGAGATCCCTAGATGTAAAAAATCTTTCTACTCCAATTGTTGTTTCCCCAGAACAGCTAGACTTTGGAATTCCATTCCAGATCCCTGCTTCCCCAACAGTACTGACGTGCAGAAGTTCAAGTGTAACGTGAACTGACATCTTGCTGCCCAAATTCCTACATAGTACCCCAGTAGTTGTTGCCTCTGATAGTAGCCCCCTACACCAAAGTGGCAATTTGCCTTGTTTGGGGTGAAAATGTAAAAAAAAAAAGCAAATAGAATTTTGTAGGTGTAAATCTTATTAACGTTTAACTTCTACGTATGCACGCATATACAAACATATGCACACATATGCACACATATACACACATATACATTCATAGGTTAAAGTGGGTTGATTTTATAAATGTTCTTATCCATCTCTGGTTAGTTCATATAAGGATGGAGAGCTATAAATTTTTATTTTGATTATAACTGATAGCACCCAATCATATCTTTTTTCACTTTTGAAATAGACTGGGTACAATATAATAATTAATTAGTAATTAGCTCTAGAAAAATAAATATGAAATCTGCATGAATGAGATATTATATTGAAGCCAGGCAGCTCACTTGTTTACAAAATAAAACTCTTTTATTGTCTCCCCGTGCATTTCTCTTGTATATATTTTTCTTACCGTCACAGTTTGGTTTGCATTTTCATATAGGGTCTTTATAATTTATTTATGGTCTGTACAAGTACTAAATGTTTCTATTTTTAACTAAAACTAATCGATAATTTTACGTGGGTTTATGTGGTACGATGTTTCTTTTCCATCACGTGTAAAATTTACTTTATTTTATCATAAGAGTAGAATTCTATACTTTATTTCTTAGTTACAAAAACAAAATAAAACTATAACTATACTGATTTTTTTGTCGTACGACATTTGTATTTTCTTTCCATGACGGCAATGGGTATCTTTGTTTTGTCTCATGTGCACGATTCTGCACAAGTGTTTTATTACTTATTTGTTTTATTTTTATGTAATATGTTGTATACAACTTTTATTTGTAACGAATCACTTTATGACTAGTTAAAATACAAAGAAATTATAACTGTAACATATCTTGCCTTTGACAGTAATGGTAATAATGTCTTCAACTGTAATGCGTTGGTTTAAAAAATCAACACTTTACAGAACAATGATTAACACCAAGATTCCCAGCTTAATCTTTTTTATTGGTATAACATCGCCATAAAAAGGTGCAACGTTTTAGATATGTGTATATATTTGTTCACTCTCTATGCCTCATAATCTCTTGTATGTATTTATTCTCTTACTGCTTCTATGCTACTCTCTCATTGCGGTAATGTCTTAAAAATATAAAATCTCAAATATAAAAAATAAATAACATTATTTAAATGCAAGTTTTTAATATCATCTGAAAAGAAAAGTGTTTAGAATGAAATAAGGAACAGATTTAATATAAATTTCATTATAAATATCTTGTGCATGACGAGACAATTCAAAACTAATATTTAAATCATTTAAATCAGGAGAAATTTAATTCATATTTTCGCAAGCAAAATCCCCTACTAGATAAGATATAAAATGTAGTAGCAGACATTTTGTGTAATAGCGCTTTCGCACGCGGAAAATTTGATAAAATGATACGGATTCGTGCACAATAATTGACTTTCAGAACATATATATTATATGTATATATATATATATATATATATATATATATATATATATATATATATATACATAAATATATATATGTGTGTGTATGTGTGTGTGTCCTGTGAAGTCTAGTGAATTGAAATTGTTATAATTTTCTACCAGAAAATCTTGCTAGTTCTATGGAAGATCTTTAAAAGAGTTACATTAAATCAGATAGCATTTTTGCCTCCAATCATAACACATATTGATTAAAAAATTGTACTTTTAGATTTATGAATTGACTCCTAAATAACATTTCTCACTTAAATTTATTCAATTATTTGTGATTTGATGTGTATCCATATTCAAATACATTCGTTGTTCACGACTTTTTATATTTCCATATGAAACTGCAATTCCCACATTGTTTGAAATTACATAACGCTATTTGAATCTTATGAATGTTTACCTTAACCAATTTTTCCAGTCAAGAGTATTCATAAGAGTTTTCTTTAAGAACTGATGTCCATGATCTTCGCGCTTTGACATTTTTCCATGTTTTTCTTCAAATAAGTAATGAGTGATCAGCACTTAATGATAAAGAATGATAATTCAGTTTTTATTGATAATTATTAGCCGCAAAGGTTGACTAATTCAGTAAACGACTCCGCAAATGAAAAAAAACCGAAGAAAATATTTGTTTGAATAAGACTTGGAAATGACTGTTGTATTTTATAGAGAATCTTTTACGCGGTAACGAATCATTTTCAGATGAAAATACTCCAATGAATTAGATAACATTTTTTTTATGGAAGAGGAAACAATATTTTCTTAAATAAACGCTAATAATTATGTGACTCTAATTCTGGCGTCGCTAAATTTTATTTTTACACTCTTGATTTTATTTATGTCATGTTTTATTGCCATGCCGCAAGTAAATTTATCGAAATAAAGGTAAATATTTATAGTAATGTTAACAAAGTTTGATTACATCACCATAAAATTCTGACGTTATTCAATAGGTTCTATTTCTCAATGCGAGGTTATATACATGCAAAGTATGATAACGTAAGCTTTCGGAGATTTTTAATGATTTTTAATATTCTAGAGATCTCGATCAAAACAGATTGGTAAAAATTGTTTTATTATCAATAAACGTTCAACAATTTCCATGTACATTTTTCACTTATATCTATGCAAACATGGGGCAGGTTTAATGCTTACTAGAAGAGTTTAAATGCTAACTAGACACTGAGTCTAATGTCATTATGTTCAAGGGTTTTATAGTACAACCGAACATGGTGATACTTTGCCCTACAAATAAACCCTGAACGGCATATAGTATTCGCGGCTTCAATAATATTTTCCCGGAATAGCTAACCCACACTTACGAAGTGCATGTTCTCAAAGTGATGTTAACCTAATCCCCGCAGAACTTGGATACTCAACCAGACTATATATATATTCGTGTCCTTAAATCCAAGAGACAACAGGAAATATGTACTTTAACGTTTGTAGCTAGTTTAATTGGGAACTTTATTAACCCAGTGTTTTACAGGTGAAAGATAACACGAACGGAATATTCTTATATATCTAATGTATCTCATACAGAAACTATTAATGGTTCCTCTTGATTTCTAAGAACTTCGACTTAACTAAATTGAAATCTTTTGCTGCCATAAATTTAACTGTCTATGCCTTAAACGAGTGTAGCTGAGAACACCTTACCAGCTCTTATAGGTTAAAATGCCTAGTCCTTAGAAATTCAACAATCAAAAAGAGAAAATATGTTTTATTTTTTAATCTTGATTCACAACATATCAATGCTTAACTTAGCTGGTTTAATTTATTCCATATGTGTAATATTGATGAAAGGCTGGTTTCATGGAATTTCTGTTTTATGCGCACAAAAGATAGAAAATGTCTTTACAATATCGTTTGTGAAAATTTTAATAACAAGAACTAGGAAATAGGTATCACTATTCTAGTTCGGGGAGGGTATTTTGATTGGGACACAACGTGGGAATGTCTTAAAATTATTGATCGGTTTGAGTTTAAATTATCCCGTTCACAGGGGTGCAGTAGTAGCATACTGTTGTTCAAACAGCAATTGGACATTGTTTTAACATTTAAATCCACGTTGTATAATATTTTAACACGACGATCTGACGCTGTCCTAATGAATATTTCAATCGTCTTAGAGATGGACGCGTTCCGTCATAACTTAACCGCAGTAAACGAGTCTCTCATAACTGACATGGAATACTTCGTAGAACAAAAACGAACAAGCTTCTTATATATGAAATTATGATTTCCTCCACTTCAATTTACTAAATAGATGAATTTCAAGAGCGTGTTTGGACAACCAACTCATCTATGGTTTTCCGTCTCAGCGAATTCAATAAAAAAGGCAGAGAGAATCCACAAACTTTAACATCCTTCCTGTCGAACAAAAAGGCCGGGGATAGATGAACAGAGTAACCCCGGCGCCAGCCAATAGTTATTTTAATCCTTGACTTTTCCGATGCATTTTTAAATCTAGATGTTTAATGAAACTGACAGTGTGTTTATGCAATAATATATATTTTGATTACTCGATTATCCGAGGGAAATATTTAACACAAGTTCAACTTTTAATTTGGCTAAGCTCATACCAAAACTAAATAGTACACATTATTATAGCACTTAAAGATTGCCTGGATTGTTTTGTCTTTTTTTTTTTTTTGGAAAGAGCTGCGAAGAATTTTTCAAAAATATGCAAATTGAGATTGTCAACATCAGTATAGGTAGTTTCCTTAAGGGGTGGTCTATATATATATATTTAAATTAATATGTAATAAGCAGGCAATAGTTTACTTGAAACACTGACAATAGTAGAACCATGAGAATAAAAATGGGGGAGGATTCAGGCTGCAGTTGAAACTGGAAAAGCAAATCTACTGATAACAGAGATTAACAAAATACTTCTACGAAATCTAAACTACAATTTAAAATTTCAAACCATTTAATGCTTTTATAAATGCAGTTTCTGTTTTGGCAAAATAAAAAAAAACGTTACGCTTATGAAATGAGAAAAGTAAGAAGTAAAGTTAGTTAGAATGTCCTTTGATATATCTTAGCATCTCAACAAATAAAGTAATGTTATTGGTTGATAGTAACAAAAACATGATAATTCTTTTATTTATAGGCAAATTTGTCAAATAACAACAGATCAAATTTTCATCTTAAAGTATATTGTTGTTTTTATTTCATATTTAATATTTATTAGCAAACGATTATACCTTATGATGGCGAGAAGTTTTATAAACGTGCCCGCTCTTCTTACAGAAAAGCACCAACGGAGATATGAATTATATCTCATGGCATTGCTGCGTCTCACTTTAAAATGCATATGACATCATTTTGCCACGCATTACTTGAGACTTCCTATAACGTAACGTCTTTCGAATAGGCCACTTTTAATTCCTAATTATATATTGTTATAAATATTTACTCTTTTTATGTGATAGGGCGATTTTTATTTTTATATAAAATCTAACACATTTGAAAACACGTGAAGAAGTCAAAGCAAAGAAAATAGAGAAAGCAAACAAAATATAAGAGAAAAAATCGAAAATAAAACCTATTAATGAAAACAAGGAAAAAGAAACAAAAATAATGAAATGAAGACAAGTGCAAAATAATGAATATCAGAAAATAAGAACGAACATGAAATGAGAATGATGGACTTTTATTTTTTTCTATGTCTGATATCCCTCAAAATGGTGCCAAATAAAGGTTAGAAAAGAATATAAAGGAATATTTTTTCTATTTCTTTTATCCTTAAAAAAGGAGAAAGATTAGAAAAGAAAACGCAAGAAAAATAAATTATACAAAAAGACAAAGAAAAATGAGAAAGACAAATACACGGAACGTATGAAGATAAGAGAAAAAAAGGAAGGGAAAAAGAGATGGATATGAAATAAAATAAATAAAAATAAATACGAAAATATGGGTAAACACATAACTAGTCAGAAGGGATCCAAACCGTCAATTGCGCTCATCTTGTCTTCTCCACAATACAAGCACTTTGGTTCAATCTTCATGTCTTTTGGGGAATGAAAGAGAAAGCGGACGTCTTCTACTCCAACGAAAGAAGTCACAAGTGGTGAAAGGTTAGGGAAGGGCGTAGCTCGGAAACGACGATATTGCAAGAGCCATTTCTACTTGAAGCGTTTTGTCGTTTGCCGGAGAGAAACGCCCGTAGACCATTCCGATTGCAATTAATCAGATCTACTCGACACCGCGGTTACCATGGTGTCCCCTTCCAAAACCCACCAGAAGGACCAACACGAAAACAGTTCTTTGTAGAAGTGTCCTGACATCTTTCTGCAAGGCTTCGTCTATCAGTTGTCCAACGTACTTCAGTTTGAAATTCATTTCCATCGCCAAAATCGAAATCTGAATGTCCACATAATAAACCGTGACGCACCAACAAACGTGGTGTTATATTATAAAGTGTGAAAGATAAAACATAGCAACGATAATGCAAGTGGATCAATAACACCCCCTTTTGAAATAGCATTTTTAAAGTGATAATTCAGAATTAAGCCCTACTAATCGACATGTGTCAATATTACTTTGGATCTATCAATTACGCTTCATTTTGACATAACATTTTTGTTTGTCTGTCTCGTTTAATTATGAACTATTATGTTTTTATCTGTCACTCTTAATTATGAAATAGCGTGTTCGTTGGTCTGTCATGTTATATAGCATGTATATTCGCCGGCCTGTTAATGTAAGGTTTAAACTATCATTTTAGTTGAATTGTCCACGTAAGTTTCAGATTTTATTTCTGTTGTTCTGTCACGCATAAATTTAAAATTCCACGTTTATTTATTTGTCACGTTTGTTTGATAAAATATTTACATTGCTACACGCGCAAATTAAATTGAGATATCTGAAGATTATCCGATTAACTCTATTTTTCTCGTTTGTTATCACTTTACACCACCCATATATATATATATATATATATATATATATATATATATATGTATGTGTGTGTGTGTGTGTGTGCGTGTGTGTGCACATATAAATATATATATGAATAGATGTACACATATATGTGTATACTTGTACCTAGCTATATATATATATACATATATACGCATATATATGTATATATATACATATGTGTATATGTATGTATAACTATATGTTTGTATATATATATATATGTGTGTGTGTGTGTGTGTGTGTGTGTATTCTTTTTACTAGTACTACCTTTATTTTTTAGGAGAGTGTGACTCGTCATTCTGTACTGACTTCCATCATCCCTGAACTTGATGTCAACACGCTCACCTCCAACGAACAAATTAATTGTGACGAACCATTCCACAGAACATGGCTGGGGCATTTGTATGCAAACCATGACGTCTCCTGACAATCGGCGAATCTGTTAAAGAAACGCCAGTCCACAAGGGATTCTACAAGACTTGATACGTCCTCAAGCCACAATGGACATATTTTTTATTTAAGATATTTTTCAGTAGATACATACACATCTATCTATCTATCTATGTATCAATCTATCAATCTATTAGTTTATCTACCTATCTATATATCTAATTATATATATATGTATATATATATATATATATATATATATATATATATATTGAGAGGAAGATAGATCGATAGATAGATAGATAGATAGAACAAAAACTTAGACGACTAGTGTGGAGAACATGAATACTTATTTAGGAAAGAACGTGAATGCCTACTTAAGAGAACTTGAAAGACTACTGGAGAGAACTTGAATATCTCTAAGACACTATCCTTGAGTGTCTACAGTCTCTATGTGCATGAGAACCTCATATGATGATGCTTTTCTCCTAACTAAATATAAAATATCACATTGTATGATCTTTTCGATATGGCATACACACGGAAGCGCACACACACACACGTGCTTAAGCGTGAAATGGTGCCCCTTCTCAAAGTAACGTTATCTCAAGCAACATCACAAAGTTGGATACTCCACCAGATTCTTCTCTTTGTATCCAATAATACCACGAGACAAAAAAAGCTTAGAATAACATAATCAAATGATCTATAAGGGGAAGGACAAGTATTTTCTAACTCAGTGTTTGATAGGTAAAGCAGATATTTGAATAAAGAATTTTATTGCTATAAAATATCATGGACGATATCTATTGATTGTTGAAAACTTCAACTGAATTAAAATGAAACTAAAATATATATAAAAATTAATCTGGTTTGTCTGCCTGTCTGTTTTAGGAACGGTCTCTATCTGAATACTCTGTTTATTTTCAGTCTAGAAACTAAAATCTCGAAATATATATGTGATATAAACTTGTGGAACAAATTCGATTAGGGATTTAGCCGGTAAAATAATTACAATCGGCTCAAATTGAAAAAAAAAATCTTGGCAGGTATAAATAGATATAATGTGCTCTTGTACGCATGCGTAACTTTATGTTATATTGGTTGACTTTTAACGTTTTCTTATCCATCTGACGATGGCTTTAACGGTCAGGAATACGACTGTAGCGCTTATGCTTGTGTTTTGATTCTAGCTGATCACTCGAGTCATTGTTAATTATTTTGTAATCAATACTATGTATTAGATAAAATCTTAATAGATTATTGGCGCTATAATTATAAATAGGAAATCTGCACGAATAAAAAATATTATATTTATGTTTCTTTTACAACCGGGTAAAAGATTCAGCCTTCTAATTGGTTACAATATAATTATTCATAGAGTGTTGACTCTTGCGTAATATAAATTATGCATAAATCAAAATATCATATTTACTCGTAGTTTACGACCGGAGTTCGCCTTTTTACTACTACTATGTATTGAATACTACATCAAAATCAAGAGATCATTTGTTTATAATAATAAATACAAAATTGACATGAATTAAAATATCAAATTTAAAAGTAGTTTATGACTGGGCAATGACGAGCTGCCTCTTAGAATCTCTCTCTCACTCTCTCTCTCTCTCTCTCTCTACGCACACACACACACACACACATATATATAAATAAATAAATAAATATATATATATATATATATATATATATATATATATATATATATATATATATGTATATATCAGTTAGAAAAGCATTTCATCCAAGGCATGAAAATTGTTAAACAAAATGTTTTTACTATAGGCTTTAAAAATAAAGGTACAAGATTCAATTTGAATTTTTTTAATCTTCAAAGTGTACTTTTATAAATTTTAAAAAGTAAGGTATTCAAATTTAATAACTTACTTTGTAAAATTTATAAAAGTGCACTTTGAAGATAAATAAATTTCAAATTGAATCTTGTACCTTTAAAGCCTATAGTAAAAACGTTTTGTTTAACAATTTTTATGCCTTGGATGAAAAGCTTTTCTAACTTGTATCCTATCTTTTTAAGATTATATTTTATTTAATTTTTTAGTTTGGATTTTAAAAAAGATGAATGTGATTTTGTATGTATTTATAAAAACTCTCCTACTCTCTATTTCAGATTGTATTTCTCCTCATACCACAACTCATTTTTGCAACCCCCTCTTTGTATTATTACACGTCTGAATATTCTCTCTGTTTCAGTTTGTAATTCTCCTCACTCCACACCTCTTTTTTGCAACTCTCTCTCTCTCTCTTGGTCATACATGTCTGAATAATAAGAAAATCTGATTTAAAAAAAAAAAACTTGTAAATAACTTTTTTAGATTTACTTTTTTAAAACTTCTTTCAGAATAGAAAATCTTTACAATTTAATAAGGAACATATTTCATATAGGTTTCATCAAAAATATTCAGTAGATAACGAAAAAAATAGAGATGTAAATGTCAAAAGGAGTGTATAACTGGTTACGCTCAATAGTAGTCCTCGCTAGCAAAAGACTTTGTTATTGTTATTCTATTATTATTATAACATTTTGTGTCCTGGGCTTTCGCGCGAGGACTAATACGAGGGGCGAACAATAAGTAATGCCACTGACCCACTTCCAGTTGTCTGATCTAGCTGAAATTTTGCATGTGCAATGACTTAGCTCTGTAGGGGTAATGTGGCAAATTACAGCTATGAACTAATTGTGGTCTCTGTGATCTGGTTTTTGTATTTGAAAGTACGCACACCACAGGAGACTTTTGATTAAATGAAATCAACTGATGGTGATTATGCCCCATCATATGACCTTGTAAAACGCTGGCATCGTGAATTCAAACATGGCCGGATGTCTGTGCAAACAGCTCCCAGACCAGGTCGCCCCCCCCCACTTTTACAATTGAGGAGTCACCTGTCCGTCAAGTAGAGGCTGCCATTATGGAAGATCGGCGCATTAGTATTCGCCAAATAGTACAAGATGTCAAGTTTAGTACAGGGTCTGTAGAAACCATAATTTATTACTATTTGCATATGAATAAGGTGTCTGCCAGATAGATTCCGAGGTTAATCACACCATTCCAGAAGCGAGAACGCGTTGAATGCTCGAGGATGAATTTGGAGATGTGCCAAGAATATGAGTCAAATTTTTTCAAAAGACTGATTACACAGGATTAAACTATGATCCAGAGATCAAAGTCCAGTCAATGCAGTGGAACCATTTGGGCTCACCACCTCCAAAGAAGGCAAGGGTGCAGCCGTCCGCTGACAAGGTCATGCTCACAGTCTTCTGGGGCCAGGATGGAGTAGTGATGACAGATTTCCTGGCAAAGGGTACCACAATTACAAGAGCCTATTATGCTTCACTTTTGAGGAAATTAAGGGAAGCTATCAAAATCAAGAGGCGGGGAAAGATCAGCAAAGGTACCCTCCTTTTGCTGGGCAACGCTCCGGTCCACAACTCGCATGTCGCCAGATCAGAAGCACGGGCGTGTGGTTATTAAATCCTCCCCCATCCTGCCTACACTCCTGACCTTGCACCCTCTGACTTTCACCTCTTCCCAGCATGAAGTTGTTTTTGAAAGGAAAGGTTTTCCCATATGATGCAGCCTTGATTTGTGAAGTCACGTCGTGGTTATATGACCAACCTGGTGTGTTCTACATAAACGATCTCCAGAGCTTCATCAAACGATGGGAGAAATGCATAAGTCTGGCCGGCTCCTATGTAGAGAAAGACTATTAATTGTGCCGAGTTTAGTTGATCTACTCCTATGGGAAGTGGATCAGGGGTATTACTTATTGTACGTCCCTCGTGTATATATAGTAATCTACATACAGAGTTTTCCCTGTATCACAGCACATCAGTGCGACTAGATTAGCGCCCATCCCTAGCCAGGGATCGAACCTACAAAAATTTAGTTTATATTCGAAAGTTCTAACCTCCGGCTCATCAAATGCCCAATTGTATAGATACTTGCTCACGTATTTTTCCCCACTCGTGTATTTAAAAACAGAAAGCTTTGCATAACGATATTTAAGTAGCGAGTTAAATCATCTTATGACAGTGCGCTGCTCTGTAGGGAATCTTGTAGTGTGCATGATTAGCGTGGGTATCATTCTCTTAAGAAAAAAAAACGGGAAAAACTCTTAAACTCGAAACCTGATAAACACGAGACAAAAGCGTGTATTATGCAAATTGAGACGCAGTCGGGTTTGACAATATAACAAGCCAGCATTTAATTAGGGGAGGGACTACTTTTTTGTCGGCTCCACGTCGGTATGGTGCACTTTGAAATCTGATTTCAGTTAAAGAAAGCTTGTTTGCAATAACTTCGAAAAGGGATCAGGGCAGATTTTTGTTACATGTGCTTCGATGCCGTGAACGTCGCCATCTGAAAATCCTCCTCCTTTTTTTCAACTAAAACATTCAACAATTAGATACCAAAGAATGGTACTTAAAATATGTAAATCTGCATATGTGTATATATCTGTACAAAGAGAGAGAGAGAGAGAGAGGGAGCAGGAGAAAGAGTTGGATAAGTTTAAGAGTAAAATTACATAGAAATTATTACATTATGAAATAAATAAGTGTTACAGAAAAGGAAATAAAAGAGAAACCTGTTTAGACATTTAGAAGCTGAATGCATCTTATCATAAAAGGAAGAACCTCGGAATTATACAAAGCGTACAAGGACAGCACCGACGTTAAAACATTCAGATTAGAAATGGACAAGTATTCTGAGAAAGTGCAAAGCCGGATACAAGTTCCCCAATACAGAGGAAAAAATTAACCACCTGAGGTACAATGTGACATCTAAAACTTTTTGCAAGGACCGAAAAGGAGCGAGAGACACTAATTAACACTACAAGGATCTTAAGCCAGATATCCATTTGGAATTTTGAATAGATAAGTGCGCACTACTAGTTATAAAAAAGGGAAAACTGGAAACGACAGAAGGCATGGAACTACCCAACCAAACACAAATGAGGGCACTAGGGGAACAAAACGACTATAAATACTTGGGAATTCTGGAAGCGGACACCATCAGAGCAACATAAATTAAAGAGAAAATTGGAAAGGAATACCTCAGGAGAACAAGAAAACTCCTGGAAACTAACTTATATAGCAGAAACTGAATAAAAGATATAAATGCATGGACAGCGTCACTAGTGAAGTACTCTGGACCGTTTATAGGATGAACAAAAGAAGAACTGAGACAAGTCGACCAGAAAACCAGGAAACTCATCACCATGCATAATTCACTACATCCAAATGATGATATTGACAGACTCTACGTGAAAAGGAAAGACGGCGGGAGAGGACTGATCTGTATAGAAGACTATGTGAAGGGCACAAAAAAAGAACTAGAAAAATGCATAATGCAAAACACTGAAAGGATAATTATGGCAGCGAGAGACACGGAGAAAACCAACAAAACAGAAAACAGAGAGACAAATGACAAAACGAGAAAAGAGAAATGGGAAGAGAAACAACTCAACGGAATATTTATAAGAGTGACAAAAGGTGAGAATAACGAAAACACCTGGACATTGATGCGAAAAGGACATATAACCCGAGAAACTGAATCTCTAAAAACTGCAGCACAAGATAACTCGATAAAAACTAACCATATCAAAGCAAGGATCGATAAAACACAAGAAAACAGCAAATGCAGACTCGGTGGACAAAGAGACGAAACGATAAATCATATAGTAAGTGAATGCAGCAAACTGGCCCACAAGGAATACAAAAACAGGCATGTCCAAGCGGGGAGTGCGGCGCACTGGGAATAATGCAAACGGCTGCATTTTGAGCGTACAGATAGATGACACAAGCATAAACCCGCAACAACACTCGAAAACAAGAACCACAAAATCCTATGGGACATGGACATACAGACGGACAAACCCATCCAAGCAAGAAGACCAGATGTCGTAATAATTAACAAGCAAGAGAAATCCTGTCAAATAGTAGACTTTACTGTCCCAGCTGACCACAGGGTGAGTATGAAAGAAAGGAGAAAGGAAGAAAATGAACAGAACAAGCCAGGGAGTTAAATGGGATTTGGACGATGAAGAAAATCAAAATAGTGCCGATAATATTAGGAGAACTAGGAACAATTCCGAAAAACCTGGTAGAAATTGGAATCAGAGGACTGGCTGCAAAACTACAACGCCTAACGATAAGGAAAAAGGCTGAAATATTAAGGAAACCCCTTAATTGCGGAGAATAACACAAGGCAATATAACGAAGAAGCGTTACAGGGAATGAAGAACACCGAAGCTGCAGATCTACATGTTCTAGACCCCCATCAAGCATCCCCCATTGTTTCACCACCGTTTCTCCAATAGAAAAGTGATAGCAAAGAGACGAGAAGGGCCAAGGAGGATGGAAAGACCGAGGAGGGACCACTGGCCAGACCTCTGCTGGACAAGTGTGAAGAGGACTGGGATCTTGGGGAAGTTTAGTGGCACTCAAATTCCAGTATAAACCAATTGCCACTGCCAGCAAGAAATCAATGGTAACAGACTGTTGCGAAGATGCAAATTTGTTTGCAAATTCTATCGAAGGAGGAGGAGAAAGCTGGGCGTCTGGGGAGACTTGTTGTTACACAGCTTCCAGAAACACTACAGCTCTCCAATCAGATCGTTTGCTGACTTGTGTGAAAGCTCCATGTGAGTCAATAATAATAATGTTTTGACCCTTGGCCCTGCTTGCCACAGTTAATACAGATACTACGCTATGATGACAGCCGAAATGGTCGCAAAATTACAATACGATATCTACATGGATTAAAATATATGTGCATATGTATTTACGACCGGGCAAGATTGGGAGCCCAACCCACTCGTAATTCATTTATGTGTTGAAACATATATTGTGTTTTCTTGACAGATAATTAAAGGGATGCTCTTTTATACATGCTTGTAAACTCACATTCCAAACTCTTTAATACAATAGCTGACGAATACTGATTTTAGTGATACTTGGGCACATCTAAAACGGCTGTTTCAAAATTATAAGATTACAGTAAAGCAGAGCTTATGGCGATGATTAAATTATTTAAACGTGCCACTGATCATACTAAAGTGTGACAGACTGGAAGCTTATGGGCACGTGACACTTTTAAACATGTTAATTCAATCTTAACCAATCAGAACAACTGATGTATACGTTCAATTAAGGAGCTTTATAGATGCAATACAAGGGTATTATAAAACTATTATATAAATATCGAATCGTTTTTCAAAAGGATATTCCAAATCATAACGTGTAAGAAAGACACAACTTAGTATAGAAACTAATGATACGTAGATGTAAAAAAAAACAAAAAAAAAAACAGTAAGTCATATCCGTTTATCAGGCGTGGAAAGATATACATGTTAAACAGAACAGTGAAAAGAAAAAAAGGACGAACATGTATATAATAATTTTTCACAGTATAAACGATAATTGAAAAAAACTTATATACAAATCGACAAAAAAAGAGAGACTGGAACCATCGAATTAATTTAGTATTGAGCCACGGCTTATGGAGACTAATAGACTTTCGGGAATGAGGGTTAATAATACTGTCAACTGAAAGATAATTAAAACTTATGGAGCAATAGTAAACTAATATATGATGACATTTACTATGGAGAGGGCAAATGTGTACAGAAACAGTTACGCATCTATGTGCCCCCAAGGCGAGAACTTTAATGGAGACATACTTATGAAAAGTCTAACCGGGGTGGTATCTTAAGCGGTGCATTCCAGGAACAGCCACTTTTAAAGTTGTGTGGACGCATTGAAATGCTTCATAAAACTTAAGAGTTGCAAATGAAGCCTGTTATAAATTTAGTATAAAACGAGTAGCAATGTTATTTAAGAAAAATGCGTAAGAGAAATAAGGAAAACACAGGTTCTGATTAACAACCATGAACGTTTTCAAATGCTTGTTGCGTCACTCACTGATATATAAACTCAACATTTCATAGACGCACATGTCTTAAAGCAATACTTAAATATTACGTCTTAAAAGCTGGCAGTTAGTTAACAAACACTGCATATCGCACGTTAAAGTAGGCCGTGACAGACCGCCCAATGGACACAGATATGCTTAGACACATTCAAAATTTTATTTTGAACACATGTGACCGACAGAGAGAAAATACAGCTTCCTGAATATTGGCGAGAAAATAAGCTCACTTCATGACTAGCGTCACCACCACGCAAAGAAAAATGAAGCCCGAAAAACACCTAGCATATAAGCATAAAGATAGAGAGAAAAAATAAAAACAATATGTTAGATCGTTGTTTACTTAGTATGAAGGGAAAACGCGAAGGAGATCAAGAAACGCCTAACTACGTTAGCGGGCGTCCATTTTGATTTGATTTCTCGCGAAATTACCAAACGTCGAGGACGAGCTTCAATATGCTCGTGGATTAAAGAAATTGAAATAAGCCTCGATGATCATCAAACGACTTTAGGTACAAACGGAATTTCCCAAGGGAGACAATTTGCTCCTTCCGCCATATTTGATATTAGATCAACTGCAAGAAAGCAAAGAGAAACATTCAAACGTTGTATAGAAAGCAATCGGCATCATAATGTCGCAAAGTGACCCACTGGGAAAGAAAAGGAGAATCATAAGTTGCCAAGAAAAAAGATACGCATCAGAAAGAAGACTGCTAGTAGTTTTGGCAATATTAACATTATTGATGGAAGTATATAATAGCATTTAATGTCAATTGTGATATTAATGTTGGTGCGTCGATGTGATTTAATTTTATGCGCCAGCAAAAATAATATACGTATTCGTTGATTGCTGTAATTGGTTCCGTTAGAAAGAAAAAAAAAGATTTTAAAAGCAGTTTTTTTAAAAAAACTTGTCAATAACGATAGATTAAAATACTCAATTATTTTATAGTTAATTAATTAACCACATCAGGAAATGATTCATTCTGGGTTGAGAATGTTCAGTTCAGACTCTTATAAACAACAATGTTATATGCCTTGCAATGTCTGTCAAGCTTCAACCTCTGCCCCATTACCGCAGTGATCTATCCCTGTCTCTGTTTTATAAGTACTTTAACAAAGTTTGCAGTGCTGATTCCATAGCATAGAATTCTATTCGACTTACATACTATAGACTAATATAAGTAGCAAAATTTGACCACTTCCCCGTTGAGGTTCCAAGATGCCGGAAATCTTCTACTTTTATAGTTTCTTCCTTCGAGCTGATAGATCTTGAAAGTTCTTTCCTGATCACTGATTTTCTAACTGTACTAACATGCAGAAGTTTAAATGTAATATGAACAGGCATCTCGCTGCTCAACTCCTAACAACCCGACTTTAGACACTCTCTCATATAGCTTATGTTACAAGTGACATCACGCTTTGTTTGGGGTGAAAAAAACAAAACAACAAACAAAAGTTAAAACATTTCGAATACTACGGTAACGGTAATTAAAAATGAAAAGTATATTTTTCAACACTAAGAGATATATTATGCAAGAATGCTATTTTATGGAACATTGTATGCAGAAATGCTTGCGTAGTAGACTACTATTTATTTGAGGAACCTCATTAAATTAACATGAAATTAACACAATTAACGTGAAATAACACAATGCTGATGCTTAAATATATAAAATCATGGTATAGCACATATTTATTGAAGAAAATGAGATAGTTAAGGATACGAAAATGATTGCGAGCTCTAATATGAGGAATGATATGGGAATAGAAACATTGATCAATGATATGAACTTTGATTGATTTTTTTTATGGGCAGGGCATAATGAGAATGATTTTAGAACAAGCCAGACTTAATAAACAGAGAATCACACTCGTGCTTATATGTTCCACAGAAAAGAAACGCTTTCGGAGAAATGATTTCCATGGAAATACCGCCAGCGCTAGGTAGATGTAGAGAGAAACAAAAACTTTTTTCGCTGTGGTAAACGCGAGCATTCACTTTAGTCAAGATGAAACACATAAAGACTAGAATTTAGTCGAGCATTTTTCTCATAAATGACGGTAGAGTAACAAGATAATATCAACATATTTTTTGTCGAGAAATGTGTTATAATAAAAAAGATGTGGCAACCTCCTCTATATTACGAATTCGATTTTATACTTCGTTAAATAAAGAACTAGTGCTATGTACGCCCCCTAATCCGCTGAGTCAGCAATATTCAATCTTTAAGCGTGTCTGACGTAATTAGAGTTACAGTATCAGGAGGTAGTTTCTTGTAAGATAGTATGAAAAGGTCGTTTCTTTAGCAAATTTCAATTACAATCTGGGATGTAAGAAAGTCGGAACATCTTAGCAAATATAAGGTGGTTCTTTAATGTAACGGCCAATTATTTCGACTGGATTCAAAGTTTGATAGTGAAAATATAATGTTGTTAAGTATTAAAACAAATAACTTTTGTGATATCTCCTTGGGTTTTCGGAAATGGTATGGTTTAGAGCTTGATCGTAGATATTCTTCGTAGATGTCAATAAACTATTCAAACATATGGCAGATTATAGCTGAATATAAGGAAGAATGGTAATACTGAATAAATGTTTAGAATACACCAGCGTTGATTTTATCGTGGGGTCTCTCTTCACACTGGACGATCATAAAAAAGGAAATATATCTGGAGTTTTAAAGATAAAATTCCCATTCATGACATATTCTATAATTATATAATTCGGAGTATTTAGATAATTGCGCTTTTTTGGCCATAGAGAATACAATACTATTATGGAGTTTCATAAGAAATACAATATGCCATTTATTAAAATGTGATATTAAATTAACTGCAAGAAATATTCATTTCACAATTTATATATATATATATATATATATATATATATATATATATATATATATATATATATATATATATACATAAGTATATACATTTACGGATATCAATGAATCCACAGCCCTACTTACATTCAGAAACATAAGAAACAGTAAAAACACATAGCTGTGGATTTAACGGTGACCTATATCATGCGGATTATCGTGTTTTAATGTTTCATGTGACCCATTAAATAAAGTTGTATATCAAATAGATATCAAAAAAGTATGTAAATATATACATTTTGTATGCAATTTAATGGACAAACACAAATGACGCCGGCAACGAATTTGTTTTTAATAGCATAAATAAGTTAGCAAGATAATTAATCGATATAACATAACATGATGTCATATTCAGAATATTTTGTTCTTGCTTTTTAAAGGTCTGAGTTATTTGATAAAAGCCGCTGAAGAGCTATGATATAATGTTTGTTTGTTTTTTAAATCACCGAAAGAAGTTTTCATGTTAGACAATTTATGACCTCTAAAATAATATAGAACTAGCGTGAATTCTTGAAAGCAAGCTGATATATTTATTGCAAGATTGAAGTACCGCGAAGGATGAAGAAAACGTGAAGGAAAAAACGTCACGTCTTTGCCGTCGCGTCCATCGCCAAACCGAAAGTGGCAAATTTAAATTTAGTCTAATCAGTCTCAAAGAGGGAATGACTTTCGAAAATATCGGCGAAAAAAGCGACCCCTCCCAGTAGAAAAGTGCCAAGTTTGTGGTGAAGGAATTAATGTTTTTGGCCAATATTTCGATATTTGTCGTCCAAAGGTTGTTTCTAAATGATACTGACCTCGTGAAAATTCGTCGCCCCTGTCGAACGTTTTAGGCAGACATACATACATACTTGTAAACTGACAGGTGAGAGTTATAGTATAGACTAGCCTGTGTGCCCGGCGTTGCCCGGGCATTTGTAAGTGTGTGTTTAGCAAAAGAAGGGGTAATATGCAGGAAGACTTGAACCTCTACCGCGAAGGAGAAAAAGATGACAAACGTGACATCTTTGCTGTTTCTTCCCTTGCCCAACTGGAGGTGTTCAAACGTTTAAATTTAAGCTAGTCAATTGAAAAAAAAACGGGATAACCTTAGAAAATATCTGCGAAAAAAATGACCCCGTCTTGTAAAAAAGTACCCAGTTGAGGGTGAAGGAATTAGTTGTTTTGGCCAATATTTCAATATTTGTCGTCCGAAGGTTAAGCGTCAAAACGATACTGATCTCGTGAAAATCCGTCGCCTCTGTCAAAAGTTTTAAGCACACATACCTACATACATACATACATACATCTAAACAGACAGGTGATATTTATATGATAAATGGTTCCCATATAGTATTAAATTCTCTAGTAGGTCTACTTAGTAATTGGTTATTCCCCAGCATAACTGCAGTAACTGCTGTTATAACATATTGCTTTTGCTCGATCTTGTAGCAACAGACGATTCCTTTTTTTACATCATAGGTGTGTGTTGGGGAGGAGGGATGAAAAAAGTATTGGAAGGTAGGTAGGATCGAACCAGAAGCTTTGAGGCAAAATGTGAAAAAAAATCTGACACGTTAATCACTAGGACAGTAAGGGATAGCAACAGAAAGACGTTTGAATTTATTCAAAGATTAAAAACTGAACTGACAGGTGCGCGTATTTAAAGATATTAAAAAGAAATGCAGAAGTTAGCTTTTACTGCGAGGCGGATTTTGGGGTTTGTTTACCAAACTTTGGCTGGGTTTATTTACCCAAGATGTTGGGGGAGAAAACCGGCTCACCATATAAGGAAGATTGTTCAAATTGAATAGCAATTGTCGGATATAAGCATAAGATGATTGCTTTATTGACGTTCCCGCACAAGGGAACTGCACCTTCACATTAGATTTAATTTCGCTTTTATACGAAAAATCTGAATCAACACGACACGGCCCGAAATACCAAAAAAATTGTAAAAGTCGATGTAAATAAACCTAGACGCGCGTTCGCAAATCCTACATATTATGATCTAGGGGGCATATAAACAGTTGTAAGGAATAATACCCCCTTGCCTTATATATATATATATATATATATATATATATATATATATATATATATATATATATATATATATATATATATATATATAGATGGTGGGAATTGAAGTTCTTATTCAGTGGAAGTTGAATTTTGGTACACAGATGACAAAAACCGCTGACCAGTGCGGTTTATCTGCATGTCTAGGAATGGTATTTTTTTGTTATGTTCTTTTTTTCATCGTCTAGTAATATTTGAACATCCTCCTGATAGGGCCAAAGCATGTGTCACGTTTACATCACAACCACATTGTTAGTTTTAGTGGTGTTGATCCTAATGTCATTTTCTCAAAGTATTCCGCTACTGGACCATGTGAACTCGATCCGCTCACTATACAGTTATCGATGATAAATGTGCTGATAATCCGCACTGGTCAGGGGTTTATGTAATCCTTATACCGAAAGCCAACTTTCACAGGGCAGTACCGAAACTTCACCTCCCCCCTCGTTATAATGTAAAAAAAAAAGAATCGCCGTTTCCTACAACACCGAGACAAAAGCAATATGAAGTAATAGCAGCGCCTATCAACAGAAGATGGACAATTTAAGAGAACCCCTTCACAGAAACAACTATACAGAAACTATGGCATCAGCTCCAAGAACTCTAGAGCAGACACAAAAATATACCACTCAGAAACTCACCGCAGTTAGTATACCATATATGAAAGGCTTGCCTGAAAAACTGCAACGAATATGTAATCCATATGACATTCATGAGGAATTGAACTTTCCGGAAACAGCTTGTTAGACAGAAAAAAATCATGACTAAGAACTGTGTATATGAGATCCTATGTATATTTGGAAAATTATGCAAAGTTGAAACGTATCGTCCACTGAAAGTACGGTTGGAAGAACATCGAAAAGTCGTAGTATGTAAGAGATTGAAAAGTCAGGTATGGCAGACCATATCTGGAAAGGAAAAGGAACCAATCTACCATTATGGGACGAATTACAAATTATAGACCTAGAAAAACTGTAGAGAATGAGACGACTGAAAAAAGCAGCACATATACTGGGGCATAACCGATTGCTTAGTAGACCTAGCACAGAATTTAATACAGTAATAAGTAAAAACATTAATATATGTACACACACACACACACGCATATATATATATAAATAGAGAGAAAGAGAGAGAGAGAGAGATGTGCATTAATATATAGTAATAATTAGTAATATATAGCGATATTAACAACTAGAAATAAAAAATATGTTTAACGCTCATAAAATTCGTACTGTCCGCAAGGATTCGTGATGTAGTGGTTAAGGTATTGGGAAAAATCAATTGTAAAATGTGATATTCACCTTAAGGTTGAAGGTTCAATCCTCAGTGTGGGCGATCGAAAAATACAATTGCGATATACTTAGGACATCTATCCGGTCATAGCTGATGGAACAATAGCACGTTTCCCCCGTGAAAGGAACCCCGGCCAAATTCCCGAGTTGGACAGAAACATTCCAGAGTTCGACATAATATAACAGAAAAGCTCGGAAGTTATATCAACCAAAACGTTTTGAAAAACACATTCAAGATGAGGACAGTTGTCTGATGAATCCAAATAATACGAATAATATTCCATTGATTAACTAATGTTCTTTTAGTTTTTATTGCAGGTCACAAACCAAATGAGCAAAAACTGGATAAAATAAGGGGATATCGAAATATGGCCGATAGAATTACACAATTTTGTTGTTTCGACAACACATTTAGCACCATAGGTTTTCTTTCAAATTTAATTAAAAATGCCGTTTGTAACATAAATATTATTCGACGATGAATCGATAGCATTATTTAGTTTTTACAAAAACTAACATTATTGAATTTTTAGATAGAAATAAATTTCATGATTTACAATGGTTGCTCATATATATATATATATATATATATATATATATATATATATATATATATATATATATATATATATATACATATATATACATATACATATACATATATATATATGTATATATACATATACATATACATATATATATATATATATATATATATATATATATATACATATATAAGGCGCTTTGTTTGCGTGGGTAATATTTTCCGTGTGATCTTCTAAATGACTTGACTGATTCATTTGATATTTCACACAAATATACTTTATGTGTCGTAAATAGGTTTTATATCTGAATTTCACCTATAAGTATCACAGATCGATAATCGAAAAATTCCGACAAGAGAAGGAACAGGTCGATTTTGATCAAAATGAACACTCTACATAAAATTCGGCGCATATTTACAATTACACTTCTTTTTAAAATTAATAAAATTCCTTTATAATGCACGTGCATATAACGGAAGGAAGATGCTTTGTTTCAAAAACAAAGTAAATTGATAAAATATTATTTTAATTAAGAAAATTAAATTTTACGATATTTTTGCAATAATAAAATAAAAAATCTCGGTAACGAGTGCAATTTTTGACCTTTACCTTTTAACGCACTTTAAAAGAATATGACCGCTTCTGGGCCTCACCTCAGTTTTTCCTAAAATTTGTCTTACCAAAAAGGTAGCTTCTCTGAAGTTCTTCAAATCTAAGAAAAATAATTAATATTTATTACTAAAATATTCTTATTTAAGAAGAAAATATAAGTTATCCTAGTCAATAGAATTCCTCATTAATCAAGAGGATAACAGATGCAGTGTATTCTATATATATATATATATATATATATATATATATATATATATATATATATATAATTTAAAGGAGATTAGAATAATAGTCTAAAGAGCTAAGTGTATTTAAATGTAATAGTGAAATTACTAGTTTAATTAAAATACAGGAAATGCTCGTTGTAATTTAGATATATAATAAGCTCGATAGTTAAATGTCCTAGAGCTGATTCAATATTAAGTAATGTGATTTATAATTTAAAAAATTAAAAAAAAATTTAAAATTTAAAAATCAAAATTTAATTACATTAAAAATCAGTTTCATAAGAAGGAACAACAACAAAGTCAATTATCTGTACGATCGTTTCGGAAATCCGTGATTTTTATTTGTTGTATACATGAAGTCACGTAGAACAATTATACATAGTTTGTTTGGTAAGCACGGTCTCCTCATCAGCAAATTTACGAGGATTTTTATTAAATTGAAAAGACACCAAAAATAAACCTAGCATTAAAAGTAAGGCAGATGAATCTGAAAAATTAAAGTAAAAGGTTTGGATTTAAAATTTATAAGAAAAGTAGTATAGGTTAGAGATAGAAATGAGTAGAAAAAAAATATGTTTTTTTTTTTTTAATTTACATAATAAATTTGATTTAAAAATATATAAATATAGTTACCTTTTAGTTTTTCTTTTTTTGAAATCAGGAACTGTATTTAAAGTAGTCATTTAGATGTTTGCTATAGCTTTTTATTTTATTGAATGATGAATTTTAAAAGGGCGACGCTCGTGCAGTAAATTGTTTCCGTTAGCGTATTTTGATTTAAAGACGCTACAGTTAATATCTATATAGAGAGAATATTTATTTTGCAAGTTTTTAAGGGGAGATAATTGTCATGTGTTATTGGCTTTATTTATTATTTGATTTACGAGTCTAAGGGCGGTAATTGGTCTAACTTAATTTATTAAAAAAAAAAGGTAATCTATTTTTACTAATAAGTAATTTTTAATGATTTAAGGTGGGTTATATTTATTAAATTTAAACCAACGTTTATGATTACATGATAGAAGCTCGTGTCTTGAATTTACTAGTTTGGTTGTGCTTTTTATATCTTCATATTTTAACATTTTTAGGGTTTCTTTTGTACATAATGTACAAAATTTATCTCCTGGTTTATATGATTTGCAAGTCTCAATTATTTGTCATTTTAAGTTGAAAGAAATATTGCTATTTTTTAGTTGGCAAATATAGTTGGATAGAGTAGTTTGGTTTGATAGAGAGTTATTTTTAAAAGAATGTTTGTGCGTTGAAATTCTATGTTTTATTGGGCCAGATGTGGAACCAATATATATTACCTCTTGATTATTATGATTATTTTCCGTTAGGTCTATTGTTGGATTATAATGTGGTGGGTTGGTTAGATAATTGACTTTGTTATGAAACTGATTTTTAATTTAATTAAATTTTGATTTTTAAATTTTAAATTTTTTTTTAATTTTTTAAATTACAAATCACATTACTTAATATATATATATATATATATATATATATATTTTCAAATTAAATCCATACCTTTATTTTAATTTTTCCAGATACCTCTACCTTACTTTTAATGCTAGGTTTATTTATGGTGTCTTTTACATTTAATAAAAACCCTTCCCAATATTTACTGATGAGGAAACTTTGTTTGTTAAAAACACTATATGTAAAAATTATTGTCCGTAACTTGATGTCTACCACAATAAAAACACTGTTTTCCGAAACGATCGTACAAATTATTGATTTTGTTGTTGTTCCTTCTTGTGAAACGGATTTTTAATTTAATTATAATTTGATTTTTAAATTATCAATCACATTACTAAATATTTAATTAGCTCTAGGATATTTACCTATCGAGCTTATTATATATCTAAATTACAACGAGCACTTTTTCTTTCCCTGTATTTTAATTAAACTAGTAATTTTATTATTACATTAAAATACACTCTGCTCCTTAGAGTATTGTTCTAATCTCCTTTAATATATATATATATATATATATATATATATATATATATATATATATATATATATTCCTTCATATAAATAATTTTCAATAATAATGGTTGTTTTTTTATATAAACTGCTGCATCTTTATGAGTTTAAAAAATATTCACTTTAATTAGGTATTTTTACATTATTTATAATCTTTTTTATAGACTTAAAAATAAAGGTTATTCTGTAAGTATATGCCATTGATGAGTGGGTAAATATTTTACATTGGTTAATCGAAAAACTTAAAACTGAAAAAATGTAATTATGCTCAGGAAGGGGGGCACCACCCCTGTCAAAGAATAACTTAGGCCCTTCCGTCCCTTCACTAGTCGGTAGGCGACCCCTGGAACAGTTACAGTAGCCACTTCAGTCCCCTGATAAATTGAGATCGTGAAGAGAAGGTGGCTGATGTAAAACGAAAGCAGTAATAGGAATCAGGTATAATTTTGTTGACGATTTCGAAAGTCGTTGTGTTGGGCAGAAGATCCTCTGGGTACAATTTTCAGAACAATCACTTGGTATGGGCACTCCTTGGACAGAAAGAATCTGTTACCTACTGTCTGTACAACTGCAACGAAATCTGTAGCAATGCATCACACTTTCAAGAAAACAGCGTAATTGTGCTTGTGAATGATGAGCAACAATGAATTCATGAAGGCCCCGCGGAAGCAAGACACAACTTCAATAGAATGATCACGTTACAATCTTGCACAGTCAGCATTTTGAAAGTAGGAAACGTCGATAAACATAAATATTATTACAAAAACGTAAAAGCGACATATTATGCTAAGGGCTTCCATAACTGAATAAAATAAGTGTTCAATCCGATAAATGAATATGTTTTATATTTTAGCTATTGTGGTAAGTTTGATTTTTAAGAAATGTTTCTTAGGTTAATAATTGTAAAATATGCATCACTGTCAAAAGGGGAAACAAAACAAACTCTGATGTTGATTGAGTGTTGTTTCTCCTTTTTAAACAGATTAACAATTTACAATTATTAATCTTTATCCTAAATATTGATATAGCTCTAGGATTAATATTACTATTTAGCTTATTATAGAATTACAGTACTATGTACAATGTTCCTTTAAAATATTCATACATTAAATTAAAATTTGCGCTTTTAGACTTACGGTATAACTCCCCCTATAAATTTTAGGTTTTACCTGTATTTCACGAAATCTCTCGAGTATGCCGAAATAAGTTAATCGGCTCATGAAAAAGCGTAATTGAAAATGGAACCAACACTTTTTTATGAATTTGAAGTACAAAAAACTGTTATTTTATATTCACGTGCGAAAATGGCAGTCATGGCGGATTCTAAGATAAATCTATTTACGTTAAAGAAACTGATACAGACGTTTGAACAAATAGTAATTTATTGCTAACAAAGAGAGCTATAAGGTAAATAAGAAAGTTATTGCGGAATTTTTTTTTTTTTCAAATAATGTATTTTCTAATACGTTTTCGTGATAATATCTTTATTTTCTATATCATTTTACAAATTGTTATCAACTGCGCCACGTGCCCGTTAATCTCTACGGTTCCAGGTGAGTATTGTCTGAAGATAGCGGTTTCAATCTTGCCCAAAACCGGCCAGAGACTTACTTGGCCAAAACGTGGTGAAACGGCAACAACTACGGAAGGCAGTAATTGTAGTAGATACAGTCAGGAGATCCAGAGTTCCTATTCCGTCGCGGTTACCACCTGACGAAGGCCAAAGGAATAGTGGGCCGAAAGGTCGTGAAACAACTAAAAAAAGATGAGGATAATAGTCTACAACAAATAAAAATAATAAATAATATTCATCTCAATTTCAATTAAATAATATATTCCAGAGGAATAGTTGGCCGAAACGTTGTGAAACAAAAACTAAGAAAGATTAGGATAATTAAATATTGTCTGTATTGTCTTCATTATTCAGAAAATAAATTAAGAAAATAAAACAAAGCTTCACCTGGAAATTTACTTTTAATAACATTAAACTGAAATAACGTTACATGGGTTTTAGTGATGTGTGTAATTAGTTAATAAACTGATTTATTTATGTTAACTAATAATAACTTTGAACGTAATTTCTGGTCGGGAAGTGTTCTTAGACAGGGTTTGTATCGGAATGCTCCCGATTATTAACGGAAATCGATTCTTGAAAGAAGTGCATTTGCAAAATGTTTTCACCGTACAAGCAGGGAGGCGTGGAGTATAAAATCAAAAGTAAGTAATTGATAAAAGAGGGCTCGTTCGAAATAAATGTTTCTCTTTAGAGCACAATTGAACCATTATACTGGACTTTTGCCTTTTAACTTTACTTCAAAACATTATAGAAACATAAATTAATCGAATCACACGTAGTTTCACTACAATACAATGAGACTACAGAAGTATAATATACGGGAGATATATTTTAATTCTGGATAATTCTAATCCTCAGTTAAATATTCTTTGTAAAAAAATAAAAAAGAACAGCACATGTTTATTTAATGTCATATGTAACAATTAAACGTATATTACAATAAGATAAAAATATAGATTTTAATAAAGTCGACATAATTCGATTTGGAAGCGAGACATCTTAAAATAGCCCAAACTAGACATTTTAGATAGCGACCCTAGTAGATTTTCAAATACGTATTTGACAATCGAGCGAATGGCAATGTTACTAACGTACCAACATGTATAGGCATATTGTTGCCCAGCTGTTTATGAACCTGTTTATGTATCAACAGAATTTCCGAGACGATTCTCTTAATTAGCTCTTTCTTAATTGAACACTTGAGGCTAAGCAAAATTTGCACTGACGTTTCATAAATTAACAAACTATTGATTTTCTTAAACGCTTTCTTCTATCTTAACGCGCTTGAAAAGTGCCTCTCAAATATCCTCTCAAATCTCCTTTCGACAGACCCTAACCCTAACCTTAACCCTATTTGGTGAAGTTACCATCTACCCTTCCCAGAACACAAAAGGTTGCCTCATGGGTCATAACGAGATTTGCGATCCCTGCTGTTGGCAGTTTTTCAAACATCCCCGTTTGTTGGGTCCCAGGATACTCTTGATGGTCAGACTCTCACTCGTTTAAAATTTCTGTAATTAACCCAGAAATTCCAAACGGAGAAAAGTTCTTGTTAAACTCCAAAATAAAATAATCTTCAATCTTAGATTACGCACTACTCAAAAGTGATGTTTTTCAGAGAAAAATCCCCATGTAGAATTCAATAGAAAAGCAGATATACTATAAAGATAAGATTACATGAACTCATGTATATTATTTTACACACACACACCCACACACACACACACATACAGAGGCACATACCATATAGAGGCACACACAGAGGCACACACAGATATATATATATATATATATATATATATATATATATGTATATATATATATATATACATATATATGTTGTTGTTTTTTTAAAGAGCAAGCTGTGTGGACATATTTTAAGCAACATTTTTTATCTTTCTCATTTCTACAGTGTAACCGTTGGACACTTTGATTAAAGCACTATGTAAAGGAACACACACACACATGCATATATATATATATATATATATATATATATATATATAAATATATATATATATATATATATATATATAGAACTAATTCATTTAATCACATTAATTAATATCCCGAAGTATTATTTTATGCGTAAACTTAAATTATTAACTTCAAAAGTGGTCAATACATAGACAGAGCTAGGTAGTAAGTTATAAAAATATATATGTCCTGTAAGTTCCTTACCATTGGCTGATTAGGAAGGGAGCGGTTGAAACTAGGAATCTAGCTAACTAAAAACTCAATAGAATGTGCGTAAACATGAGACAACCACAAATCTTAGCATAAGCCTGGCGAATCCTAGCGTGAATGATACTTGGAATATTCTGTGTAGCTTAATTGTCATATATATTTTATAACTTACTATATATTGAGATAGATAGATCTATATATACACCAACAATAATGTAATATAGAGTAGCAAAGAAAGCTCTTATATCTGAGTATATATTAATTTCTTAATTAAATTATAAGTTTATTAATGTATAAAAATATAATATATTATATAGATGCGCGAGTGTGTTATGTTGGATATGATTTTAATAAGCACGCATGAAAAAGAAAAGAACGCAATTTTCACAAAGGTAGGTTTATATTGATATAACAAATTGTTTTATATTTAATATTTTATATTTATATTTCAAACAAAATAAAAATGTAAGACGCAGAAACAGTAGAAATTTCTATTTTAGGCTTGACTTATTCCTTGTTCGAAGGAGTTCATGTGAATTATTTTTACCGTGTGCGGAAGAAAAAAGGTGTACAATTTTATGTTTTTAAATTTGCAATGCATTTGCGTTCATTTCAACCGAGGATGAACAAAATGTAGTTTATTTTAATACATATAATAAATGTGCAGAAATAGAAGCAAATATGTTGAACGGTAAAACTAATGTCATTATTGACAGTTATTTTAATAATAAAAATTGAACCAAAAATAATAGTAAATAAATACATTCCATATTAGTAACAATATTTATGGTTGGTTGGTTGGTTGTTTTTGTTTTACGGCATATCAACAGTTTTCGGGTTATTTAATGCCGACTCCAAAGATTTTGAAGAATTTTTTTTTTTAATAGAATATATTTGTTGTTTTCACGTCGGTTTCTATTTAACCCATAGTTGGGACCCTAACAGGTACTACCATTCCGGGTCAGAGTGGACCTGGGAGCAATGCTAATTAAAGGGTGGTTCCGCACTCCCCAAAGCCCACAAGCTGGGGCCTCACCACTGGATATAGTTTAAGGTCATATCCAGGACCCCCATTGAACGAACTTTTACCCTCTGCAGGGGGAGGAGGCAGCCAGCGTATTCTAATGCCCCACCGACAGGGCCCAATATTTATGTTTATAACAATATAACAATAATAATAATAATAATAATAATAATAGTACCGTTATTATTAATGTTAATATTAATAATAATAAAAAATAATAATAGTAATAAAGTTAATTAGTAATTTAACAACATCCTTATAGCCAACAGTACACACCAATTTATCTATGTGCTCAGATACTTACCCACATATGCACATAATAACATGTATTAACAACAATATTATTATTTGACTATATCATTATTTGAACAACAATTGTTATTATAATTATCATAAACAAGTCTGATTACTTTGGCCATTTAAAACATTATTTCGATTATTATAGATATAAATGTATACATATATATATATATATATATGTTTGTGCGCGTGTGTGTGTGTGTGTGTGTGACTGTGTGTATTTATGTGTGTATATGATATATGTGATTTTGTATCCGTCTTGCATTTTAATTTAGTTACTCTTTTTTGATCAAGAGGGACAACCGCTTGCAATATGAATATTTAAGTATTAAAATTAAAAATAAATAAATAAATACAACATTCTTCTGATACGTCCAGTTCCCCCATAACCTTAAACTCATCTCTGGAAAGATGACATCTTAACACCTTACATACTTATTGTTAAGTTTGCAGGTTGAAACAAGTAACGTAGCAAGCAATACAAATGACGACTCAACAAACAAAGGTAGATCAAATAAGAAGTGTATTAGGAAAAGGTATATTTACAGGATATTTACATAATTGTGTCAAATAAGAGAGTCTTTGCTGGAGAAACATATCTGCTCTCGGCGGCCTTCGGTGGCTTCTGGTGAACACACACTCAGACTAACTGAGTCTTCCTATTTATGTGTAATTACTATCCACGTATACAAATGAATGTGTGCCACCACAACACTCCCCTCCCAATATTTGAAGTCGCACAGATTTTCATATCTTTTCCTCTTGGAATTTAACATTAATGGTTCATTAAACTTTCTTTTTCTAACCTGACCTCCGGGGTTCAGGTGTATATTGAGGCGGTTCCAAATCAACGGATTCGTATATGATGTCCATGGGTTCCTCCTCTTCGTCTGCTGTTGTATAATCACCATCTTGAATGTGACGTTTTTTATTTGGTTCAGGTATGCACATACGCACTCAATACCACTTAGCATGGTGGACATCGCTTGTTGAAAAATGTCAGGCGCTACTTTGATTCCAAAGGGCAACCGGTTGTATTTGTACAATCCCTTATGCGTGTTGATGCATAGTATTTTTGAGCAATTCTCCTCGACCGGTATTTGTAAATACGCGTCGTTCAAGTCTATCTTGGAGAAGATATTACCACCATTCAACTTTGTGAATATTTCCTCCGGCTTGGTAGAGGGTAATGGTAATCTTGTAATATGGAGTTTAGACCTGTCGAAAAGTCTGCGCACACTCTGATTTAATCATTCTTTTTCTTTACATATACGGTGGGGGCTGCCCAGTCGCTACGTTCTATTTTTTATAGTATTCCTGTATGTTCCAATCTGTCTAATTCTTTATTAATCTTTTCCAACCCAGCGAACGGAACGTTTCGCTTTTTTCTAAAAACTGGTCTGGTGTTTTCTTTAAGTTCAAACGAGGCCTTAAATTTATTGCAACGACCTAATTTAGTCATAAATACATCAGGGAATATTTTTTAAGTTTTCTTTTATATTTTCTGTTGTTGGAGTATTACATTCTATTTTTTTACAGAATGTATTAATTGGCTTATCCCAGAGTCCAAATTTCTCAATTAAATCTAATTTTTTTTCTCAATTAAATATATTTTTGTTCGCTATTTTTCAATACGAACATTTTTAATTCCTTCGTAATCCCTTTCAATTTTATCGGGAGGATAACTTCTCCTTCAAATTTTATCTCACCACAGTTACCGTCCGAGCTGATTTACTTGTTTTCATCATGGTTGGTTTACCCAACTTTTTCCATGTATTCAAGTTTATTATAGAAATATCGGATTCTGAATCCAGTTGTAATTTTATTTGCGTTTTAAATATTCCGCTTTTATGTATCTTCGCCGATTTTTGTCTAATTTTTCATTTGATTTTGTTTGCTGTACTCTCTTTCTGGTGAAACCTTTATATCTGCAACAACCGCTTTGGTGTCCGACTTTCTTGCAAATGTAGCATTTTTCTTCTTATAAAGGCAATCCGATTCCCAATGTCTTTCTGCGCATCTCTGACAGTTATATCTAGGAAGAGACTTGTTATATTTTTTACTATAATTATAATTATTATATTTGGAATATCTCGTTTCGTTTGGACTGCTTTTATTCGTATAGTTCTTGGTTGGTGTGTATGGTTTTCTAACTTCTCTTACATATGCCACTCCGGATTCTTCTATCTTTTTTAAATCCATTTTTAGTGTAATGGCCCTTTCACAATCCTCTGCTAATTTCTGAAGTGTTAAATCTTGCTCAGATTCCAGCTTAGACAACACTCGTCTGCGTATTTCTGCATTTTTCGTGGAGACTAACCCTTGTGCGAAGATTAGGCATTTGAAATCTTCTACTGTTAGTTCCGCTAGCTGAAAATTATCACAGTTTTTATTCACAACTGATGCGTATGTAAAATAATCTTGGTCGTCCATCTTCCTTAGATTAATACACAACCATCTCTTATGAAAAAGAGATATATTCGGATTAAATAATTTTTTTAGTAATTTTACAGCTTCCATGAAATATAATTCCGTAGTTTTTTTAGGTAGTATATAATCTACGAATTTGCTGTGTTCTCTTACACCCAACTTCCTGAGTAAAACGTTCACTTTCTGGCTATTTGGCCAACTTTTTCAGTCCAGTTGAAATACATCCTCGTATCTTGTATAGTATGCTTCAAAAGTATTTTCTTCCTCCGGCACATAATTAAATGTGTCCATGCCATTAAATATATTAAGTATGCGAGAAATTAGTACTGTCGACCTTTTCTCGATTAGTCTTTAATAGTTCCAGTGTTTTAGCAAAACGTTCATTTTGCCTTTCTTCATATTCAAATTGTAATTTCTTCTGCATTTCTTCTTGTTAAAGTTGTAATTTCTTCTGTCTTTTTTCTTGTTCATGTTGTAATTTCTTCTGCCTTTCTTCTTGTTCAAATTGTAATTTCTTCTGCCTTTCTTCTTGTTCCATTTGCCATTTCAATAATTTTCCTCTCTACGTGCATCTAGCTCGGATTGCGCCTTTTGTTGCGTCTGCAAAAATTGCATTAACATTCTAGATGAATCTTCCATTTTTTTGTATCCTTCAGTAGGAGTAATGCAGTTACAAAGAAAAATTGTATAATTTCACATGCAACACAATATCCGTACCATATAAAATGGCTTGTGTTACAAAAAAATTGTTCATAGTTCCTGTTTTCAATAGTAATATCATTGCTCGAATAATATTTCTCACTTCGCTAGCGAGTCAAGCTCATCCAACAACAACATAAGAACTGAGGCTTTTGCTAAACCCACAAAATACGATTTACTTTTCCGTTCTAGGCATTTCCTAATAAATAACAGCCGAACTTAAGTACAACTCTTTCCATAGAAAAAAAAAGTTTTTCAACTCGAGTTACAATTAAAAAAAATAAAATGTATGCACTACATTTAATTTTTTTTTTTTTGCCACGTTCGGGTTTTTTTTCTTTGAGACTGCAATTAAAGGTTTTAGTTTGTCTCTGTTTTTTCGACTAGTATTTTAGTAAATAAAATACTATTAATCAAGGATACTTTTTTTAACCTGAATATAGTTTTTGTTCTGGGAATTTGGGAAACTGCTGTTTCTTTCTTTTAGTGTTGTACTTCGCGAGGAAAATATTTTACAGTTTTCCAATGTTCGCTGAATTATACATTTTTTCCGCTTGAGTCGAACTTCTCTTTCGCGTAAAATCCGTTTTTACGACTATTTCGTTCGTCAAAACTTGTATTCCTTAGAAAGGTCAACCATTGCGTTGTACTTTTTTTTTAGTGAGTTCTTTCCATTTCTTCGTCAAACTGTTATATTTGACGTTCATCCTCGTCGTCACTGTTAAGTTTGCAGGTTGAAACGTAGCAAGCAATACAAATGACGACTCAACAAAGGTAGATCAAATAAGAAGTGTATTAGGAAATGTATCAGGATATTTATATAATGGTGTCAAATTAGAGAGTCTTTGCTGGAGAAACATATCTGCTCTCGGCGGCCTTCGGTGGTTTCTGGTGAGCACACACTCGGGCTAACTGAGTCTTCCTATTTATGTGTAATTACTATCCACACATGCAAATGAATGTGTGCAACCACAACACACACACACATACACACACACACACACACATATATATATATATAAATATATATATATATATATATATATATATATATATATATATATATATATATATATATATATATATATAGCCTTTGAGACTTTACACGACCGGTCGCCACATCGATTGAACATTTCTTGGGGCGACTAAAACTCGTGAATCACTCGCCTGACACTCGATAAAATTTCTTTAAATAGAGAAACAGGCAAAATTCATTTATTTTACGACCCTCAAATATGCGGTGACTTAGAATGACCTATGTCTCATCATTTGTGAATTCCTTCATCTCTAGCTGTGAGACCGTTAGAATATCATACCGAAAAATGAGTGCTCACTCTAAAGGTCAACAAGAGGTCAAATTTACACATTCGGCGTGTAGTCAACATGTCGCCTTCATTTAGCTCTCTGATTTTGAAATTCATTTGGAAAAAACAATTCTGCGACGCTACAACTACACAAACTTCATGCTTACAAAAGTAAAGGCAAACATTTGAAAGAGGAGAAAAACGCATCGTTCCGTCAAGCACGCACCGAAAATTTAATTATATAACAAGTAATCATATTTTTCTCAACTATATAAATTCAGATATTTGCATGCACATTTTGCGCAACTTTCAAAAAATCATCGATACCTAATTTTAAAAATAATATTCTAAATGTTAGAATGTTGTTCCGAGGTGGAGTCTTTGTTTTAAAAGAAACTAAAGAGACCAATTTCTGTTCTATATCAAAGTTTTTCCCCATAAATCACAAAGAAAAATGTACCGTTTAAATTTTAATAGTATATTAAACCATGCCGATTATCTAAGAAATCTAGTTCATTTTAGCTAAATAGCTAAATGGTATTTTTTGTGTGAATATCGGAGATTTTGGGACACGGAGATCTCGTACCAGGAGATTTTAGTTAACAATCGTGAATACCCGGAGATTTCATAACACTTTTTTTCAACACCCACGGTTTAGGCTAGATATTTTAATTTTTGTATGAAATTTTAAGACATAATTTGGGTATCGGAAGATTATTTTGTTGATATTTTTATTAAGAATGAAGAAGAAGACAAAAACTTTAATTGAATGATTTTTCGGCTAACACATTTTTTCATTAACACGGTTTAGGTATTTTTTAACATCCATGGGTGTTGAAAAAATGTATTAGCCGAAAAATCATTCAATTAAAGTTCTTTTTTCTTCTTTATTCTCCTGGTACGAGATCTTCGTAGTCTGAAATCTCAACCTACCATTTTTTTATACATGTATGGATTTTTAAAGAAAAAGGATTTTTGTAATTCTGGGTATCTGTAATGTACATTTTCAACCAAGTTAAAAAATATCGATGCGTTGATTTTGTTTCCTTTCTTTCACTTTTTGTCTCTTTATGTATTTTTTTCTAATTGACAAAACGTATACTTATACTGATTTAAACTCTTCGAAATTATATCAAAGATGATTATAATATATTTTGTTTTTTTGTAAAATTATTTACTATTATTGACTGAAACAAAGACATAAAGCCGGACGAGTAAATTGGGGCGAGTAAATTTTCCCTCACACTCGACCGGCGGTCGAGTGATTATTTTTCAAATCTCAAAAGCTGTATATATATATATATATATATATATATATATATATATATATATATATATATATATATATATATATATATATATATATATATTTAGGCGTGAAAAATAAAGGCCGCACCTGTAATTTTTTCCAAACCTGCGAATTTAAGCAAAATTTAATGCAACTGTTTAAACAAAATATGCCTGATTTGATCGGCTTTTATTCTTCTATAATTTTACCTGTATATATTTGAATTTTAATTGAAATATTCTAGTGTTTACGTCAATGTTAAAAAAATAACTTCAAATTGGGGCGGGAAAAAGAAAGTCCGCACAATGGAAAAATTGTTATTTAAATGTAACTTTATGACATTAATGCAACACAAATACAACAGGAAAACAATGAACAAGTCATAAGCAGTATAGCCCTTCTGCAATTTTACAGCCTGCAATCTTTTGGGTTTGCCTGGATTAGACTGCAGCAACAGTCTGTGGAAATGGCATTCCGCTTTTCTTTAATTTTTGTCCAAATTTCTTCCAAATTTGAAATTTTATTATTGCGTAGCTGTTGCTTGATATAATGCCATGCGTTTTCGATGGGATTGAGATCTGGAGATTTTCCAGGCAATTGCAAACACGAAATATCATGCTCTTCGGGGAACCTCTTGGCATTGCCAGCTGTGTGAATGGGAGCATTATCCTGCATGAAGGTGGGATTACCATTCAAATTCCGACCAAAATCGGGTAGAAAATGTTCACTCAACATATTAATGTACTTGTAACCGAAATATAGGCCCTAAACCATTGGTATTAATAAGGCCCCACACAAAAACTGAACATCCACTACCTTGCAGCGTTGAAACTGTGCACCTAGGATAAAATTCTTCGTTTTTCCTCTGACTGACGTACTACCTACCATCCCTCCCTAATCTATAGCACTTGCTTTAGTCGCTTGATAGCACTTTTGACCAATATGAAGAGGCATGATCTTCATTGCATCTGAGGAAGTCCGGCGCTTTTTGTTCTTTACAGAAAACATTGGCTTGCATCCTGCAACATATCCTCGCAGATTAAATTTCTTTAATCTGTACTTGACAGTAGAAAGCGGCCATTTTTTAAACAAGATTGCATTGTTGTTGGGTTTGGAGAGCCGTTTCAAATCTGTTTCTTACAATGCGGATCTTGATAGCATTGTCTTTCCTTTAAGAAGTAACTTCTAGTACGACCAGATATAGGGGCATCACGAAGACTGCCGGTGTTTTGATGATTTTGCATAGTCCTTCGTGCGTTTTCTTTAGCACATTTCAATGTGCGGCCGATTTCTTGATTGGATAAACCAGAATGGTGCAGATTAATGAGCTCCTGACGATTACTAAGAGAATGTCGTAGCATGATGACTAAATGTCACGTTGTATAATATGGAACAACAACACTCACGATTAGAGATGCTTATTGCCTGTTGGTGCATATTTAAAACTTTTTATTGTTGATAATTTTATCTGGTTTAAAGCGAATTTTTTGCTGCTAGCTTTCTTTTTACCTCCTCAATTTGAAATTATTTTTTAAATTGATAGCACTGTATATATATATATATATATATATATATAGATATAGATATATATAGATATATATACCTATATATCTATATATAATATATAATATATATAATATATATATATATATATATATATATATATATATATATATAAAGAAAACAACACTCCAGTTTTATTTTAAAACTTTTATTGAAAACATCAATTCAGGAAACTTGATGATGTAGTAGAGCTGAGATATATTGCATCTGGCAGCCTTTATCAAATCGCGTAGATACCGGTGCTGGCAGTGATCCTGCTTTCGTAACTGGCATCAGTAGAAAGCATGAGTTCTACAGCGGCGTATCTCCGATTTCGCACGTTGAACATTGTGCCAATTTCTGACATTATAGAAGGACCTATAGCTCTTGGAATTTGTACGCAATTACAAGATGATCTAAAACAAGAAAATGAAAAACTGTTTTTATCAGGCGGAAATGAAATCTTTCAGTTTTTGTAGGGTAACAGGTTTATCAGTCAACCATGTGTATTTTTGTATATATATATATATATATATATATATATATATATATATATATATATATATATATATATATAAAGAGGGGGTCACCAACAATGTTTAATTTTTTAACATTATTTTATTATTCCGTGTTTTGGTTTGTCATTGAAAATTATGTGTAGATTATTGTAATAATGTTTTTAACTCGTTGAAATCGTTTTTAATGTAAGATATTTAGAATATACTCAAGATGTGTTTAAAATGTAAAAGATCATTTTCGTAGTTCATTTGAAATGTTCCGAGCGGTGGAAACATGTGTGAGTGATTCTAATTTTCATTCGTATTTTCAATTTTTATTACTAGTTCATTGGGGTGGACTGGGGTCACTGATGTCTTATCTCTCTCTCTCTCTCTCTCTCTCTCTCTTTCTTTGTTTGTGTTTTTATTTATCTTTCTTTGTTTTTTTTCTCATTTTTTCCTCTTTTTACTCTTACTTCAGTTGAGGTGATGCGCCCGTTGGTACTTAGTCAACTGGGTGCATAGGGTAGTGTGTGTGTGTGAGTGTGTGTGTGGGGGGTGTGGGGTGTGAGTGTGTGTTTTCTTGTATTGGTTTGGAAAATGGGTGTTCTGTTTTATAGTATTATAAAGTTAATTTCTTCCCTAGGAATGTGTATGTGTGTGTGTGAAGAGGGGGAGACCAGCCTCTCTGAAATAAAGGTAGGGGTGTTTTCATACAATTTTGATATTTATTTTTTGGATTCTTAGATTTTAGTATTGTGATTTTTCCTATCAGTCTTAGACTGTTCGGACATTCTTAATATTATGTTTTTTTTAGATAAAGAGGCGTATTTATAATATATATATATATATATATATATATATATATATATATATATATATATATATATATATATATATATATACAGAAAGATAGAGAGAGGAAGAGAGAGAGAAATCAAGAATAGAGATACAATAAATACTTCTTATTTCACAGATTCTAGACCATAGGAAAAGATTTCCAGTAGGAAGAATGCTCAAAGTAATAAAAAAAATATTCGCTTACTTTTTTTGTTAATAAAAAGTGCAAGAATATTTATGCCTATGGGGAATCATAAAAAAAGTAAAACACCAACTAAAAACGCGCGAAATAGGACCGCGATTGCCAGCGATTAATTTCTGATTTATTCTGTTTACATTCTGAAGAACTCTATCCGGACATTGTAAAATATACACATGGTTTGTAGAAATTTTACATGAATATTATTTTAGTTGGCGTTATGCATAGATATTTAAAGTGTATCGTTTATTCAATGTGTTATCCAGATAAGATGGGTAAAATTAATTATAAGATATTAATATATATATATATATATGTATATATATATATGGATATGTATATAGATGTATATTTATATGTATATATATATTTATATGTACATATATGTATATATATATATATATATATATATATATATATATATATATATATATATATATATATACTTGTGTGTAATATACGGAGTTCGTGTAATTCAGTAAATTTTCATATATTTAAGCCAAAAAGAGTTGCCTTAATAAGTAAGCTACAAAATTATCATATTTCATAATTAAGCATTAATATTGTGGCTTCTCCGTAGCTCCCGCAAAGGTAAAGGTTTCTCACATACTTTTCCGTAAAGGGAATTTTTCTTTTTTCTTTCTTTTTCTTTCTCTTCAAAAATGCTCCATTTTCAAAAGTGTTTTTATTCATAAAGTCTGAAGAAATGCTGGTATTTGAAAATTTTCAAACGATATAATGTTTGAAATTGTCGACTGGACATGAAAACAATTGTAACGTAAAATGAAATACACTTTTTTTTGCCACCACCACTTTTTGAAGTCTTGATTTCGCTTTCACAATATATATATATATATATATATATATATATATATACATACATACAATACCTTTCTCTAAATCGAAATTGAGGACAATTAAATCAATGCACACGAAAAAGAAAGCATATTTCTCCAGACAGGTTTTATAATAAAATAATAATAATTTCTCACACAAACGAGAATAATTGCTGATGCATAACGGCTTTTTGTTTCTAATGCTTAAAAACATGCCGATGTTTGTACTCTATTTTTTCTTAGGAAATTTCTTCGAAAAATCGGCTTACTTTTATTCCTTTTACGTATTTCTATCTGATTTTTGCGTTAAGTTGTTGAAGATTTGATGCTTTTCCTTTTGTTTATTTTCTTAAAATTATAAGACTTTTATATATTTGGCTGCATTTGATTTTTTTGTAGCTTTTTAAGAAATTCTTTCTATTATTACGCAAAATATGTTTTCGGAGCATTTTACCTACAAAACCTACTTAATTGATAACTCATTCTATATTTTATGAAAATTAATTTTATATTTGCTTGCGATTCTATTTCTATCCTCGAAGACGAAAGTAATTCGCCTAGAAATAAACAAAAACTTTGACTATTTATCATATGGTTATGAATTTCTTTGTGAATTTATTTAAATTGGAAGTGCGACTTGCGAGGCATGTGTGATTTCCCATTTTTGTAGCTTTTCTACTTAATGCTATATAGTTTCGATCGACCTCCAGAACAAGGCAATAATTTTACCATATTTCCTACAAAAACATCTTTGGTGATTACGAAATAACTTCTTAAAACAAAATACACAGTAGTGTGCAATTATCCTATTTTAAATATTCAATGGCTCGTAATAAATAGATACTATGGCTTTTAAAACAAACTTCCTACACAAAAAATTCAAATGTTGGCTATGTTTATTTTAATTTACTTTCTTGGACAGAAACAGAAAGAACCACCGATGTTTGTTAACTTTTAACGATAGTTGTTGGGATCATTAATGTACAGCCATGGTCAAAATTATGGAGCACCATAAAAAAAAAACTTAGACAATAGTTTAAATCTAACGCATTTAAACGTTCAGAATTGTACAGTGAAGTTGAGAGCAAATGTAAAATATTTATTAGTATATTGTAATATTTATTTGCTTTCAAAAGTCTCAGCTGAGCTTCATACTAAATTTATTCCAATATTCAAAATGATTCATTGTCATACTAAAAGTTGTTACCCATTTTTCAAGTAATATTTGATTCCTGCCAGTTCTATTATAATAGCATATTTAATTTAAAATGCCTCCAGGTTGAAACACAGATTAAATGTTACAAAGAAACACAGAGTCTGTAAAAACAGAAAATGACAAGGCCGTAGAAGGGCTACAACTAACAAGGTAAACAGCTCATTGAAAAAAAGCATTTTTTACAGATAGGAAAAAAAGTTCTTCAGAACTTGCTGCTGAACTAATGGAGGATACAAAAACATGACCGGGCTAAAATTTTTTGATCAGGCGAAGGTATGGTAAAGTTAACTGCTTCCATTTCCTCTATGGGAACGTTCAACAACTAAAATGTTTATGTGAATACACATCTATAACATCTATGAAAAATTGTCGAAAATTCTCATTTTTTCATAAGGTTTTTGGCACCCACGGAAATGTTTATGTTCAGCTGTAATGAAGGAGAGGTATTCTAGTCTGATTGTATTGTTTTAACTGTCAAATTTGGATGGGAATTCGTAATATATCGGGCTGCATGGCTTCCTCAGGAATTGGACACTCTTGAAGACAGAATGCCCTCAACAATTATACTAACATGCTGGACCAGTTTTACTAAACCATTTTACTAGAATGTTTAATATTTACTAAGTCATGGAACTTTCCAACAAGACAATGCCCCTCACAATACATACACAATTTCAAAAAGTTGATTTAGTGAAAAAATAAAACTTAAATACCATTGAAACTTTGTAGCCCCATCTATGGTAAAGAGTGAGAATGCACGAATATTCATGAAAATAAAATTAGATGCCAAACTTAATAAAGAATGGAAGAAAATAGAGCCTACCCCTGCAACATTTTAGCCAATAGTAAGCACAATCGAATAAAAACTGTTATAACGGCAAAATGCGGATATGCCTAATACCGATCGTTGTTCAAATAGATTTATTAATGTTTACTCCACTATTCTTAACTTATATATATATATATATATATATACATATATATATATATATATATATATATATATATACTGGGTGGTATTAAGATGACGTATATTCTGTATTGCTGTTGTTGTTCGTCTTAGGAGAGTCTTTGTGAGAGATCAGAGTCTAAGGAGTGTTCATGTGTTGAGTGTTCATATGCCTTAAGATGTTCCTGTTTGTGGTACATGTTAATAAGAGAGGGCCGACGGCTTGTAATGCACAATGAGAGGAGATTTGATATATAGATAGATAATGAGAGATAGTGTTTTTATACTTTTAATAGTTCTGTTAACGGGAGTGTTTCTATAACATTTATACTTTGACACATATACATTCTAACACATATTTTTAGATGATGATTTTATCAAAGGTTCTTATAACATAAATGGGCAATACATTTTCTGTTGAATAACAACACGGAGACGCAGATACAAAAACGCATGTTGATGTCCTTTATTTAATGACCGGTCCTGATTCCGCGCAAGGAATTCAAAGTTTCTTTACATGGCTTTTCTTTAACCTTTGCGTCCAAGGTTTTGTGTCAGTGGCTGTCTCGGACCTCTCTCTCTTGGCTCTCTCTCCCCTCTTTCTCCCAGACTGCATCTATAACTCTACCTATCTATAACTCGTCACGTCATCGCATGATTAAACATGTGCTCATCGAGCACGTTGCCTAGCATGCGTCACGTTGCAAAACTTGACATGGCCCTGAGTTCAGTAACCTACTTTTCAAATAACCTATTTACAAAATTTGTTTACAATTTCAATTGCCGATTAAATTCCTTATTTTAATTTTCAAAGGAACGCATTTCATCACTACATTCCTTTTCCAATAATCAGATATCTAACTATTTTGTGTGAGCTAAACAATTGCGATTGCACATTCCTTATTTTCAATAACATCTGTATTTATTATAACTTTATAATTGGAATTTTAAATTCCAAATCTACCTTCGCTAACCTATTTCATATTTACATTTAACTAATCCATCTATTTTTACTTACATGAAAAGTGGACAGCCCTTTTCATGTAATATATATATATATATATATATATATATATATATATATATATATATATATATGATAGTTAATATTTACATTCTAAGTGATGTAATATTGAAAAGGTTGATTTGAGAAAAAAAGCATTACAGTGATGACGTGGCCTTCTACATCCCCAGACCTTAATACCATTGAAACATATATGTGTGTGTGAATCATAATTTCGATTTTTCATTGTAGATCCGTAATATAGACCATGGCTGTTTATTCTCCAAATTTCAGCTATTTTGAGTTACACTTTTATGACTTTTATCATAATACGCGACAATTTTAAACTTGCATTAAATGCGATCACTATCTTATATTAATTAAGCAAGCTTACTCGAAATCCACTTTCATTTTAAACCTTGACATTTAAAATTTGGTAATCTTTGACATCCAAAATATATAGATCATTTTGAATAGAAATGGAGTATGTATTCTAGACATACGATATAGTTGAAATTTCTGTTGATTTCTATTTGATATAATTTAACCATTATGAGACGGCTAGTGTTTTACGATTAATATGTATGGCGACTATTCTTTCTAGAAAAGATTTAAGAAATAAACGAGTACAAATTTTCAAACTGCACTTTCTTCTGATTCGGCAATAATTAAGGTCAGTGAGAAAGATGAATTTAATTACATATTTTGTAAAACTTACTGAGCGCGCTCACAACTGATTCTTTTTCCAGAGCCAATGACTTTTATAAATAACTATCTAAAAATATTTTTATTCCCGATATTGCTCATGGAGCGTGCTTTTCATGGCGAGCACTAGAAAGTGAAAGCTGTTGTTTTTGTCAATATTTCTGCTTCGAGTCATAACGACAAAATTATGACGGCAAACTATGACGATAGCACATAGAAAAACAAAAATAATGTAAAAACCACGAAAGCTAATTTTCCCCTGTTGTGTTCGTTTTCAAAAGCCGGACAGTAAAACGGGAAAAAGTGAAACAAAAGTCGTTGTCTTGTCGCCATTAACGCCGTCCACGTCTTCCTGGGGTGCCATCCACCGGCGTTTCTCTCTCTCGAAGACCACTGTATCGATTGCACGTTGCGAGCGGACATTGCACGAACTACACACGATATAGGATTACAACCAGCTAAACAGTCACAGCAGAGAAATCTGACCCGTCTTCTCTTATGATCCCAGGGGTTCTCACGATGCTGCGTACGTCACTCGAACAGGCCCAGCCATTATTTTTCTCTTGTACCTTGTGCGTCCCAACGCGCATAATGGAGGAGTGGTGTTGTGTGTGTTATCCGTTCATGTCTCATTGTCGATCGCTTACAGTACTCGCATCATAATAAACAAACTTACACAGGCATACGTCTTCTTGACGAGACTAGTGAGGGCTTAATGCGTCAGTGTAGTACATTCTTAACCAATCAGCTTAAACAATCTTCTAAACATACAAATATAGCAAACATTCTTGGCACGCTTCTAGTTATTGTAGTTTCTTGCTGGTGATAGAAGTGGCTTTTAAGTTACACATAATATAAATAATGTGAAGAAATTATACACACACAAACACACACACATATATATATATATATATATATATATATATATATATATATATATATCTCAGTAGGTATATATCTCAGTATAAAAGAAAAAATACAATTAAATTCACCAAAATGATCTGGCTGAGATAACTTTATAAATATTAAACAATTATATTTATAAAGTTATCTCAGCCAGATGTGAAGGCCCGATAAAACTAAATTGGAGATAGAACTTATAAGAGTAAATAGTTAATAAAGCATGCTAAAAACACTTTGAAAAAGAGTTAAAACATATTTAATCTGAAAAGGAAACACTTAATAAGCGGATAGTCCTTAAACCGCGGAGTTTCGATGACATATTTCCTTCTCATCAGAGGTAGGAATTAGGAAAATGCGGGATCGGATTTTGCATACAAAAGTATTTGATGAAACAAGAAGTAATCCAAAGATCTTACTTGATAAAAACAAGTGAAGCAGAGGAAATATGTTAAGGAAAAAGGTATTTCACGTGAATGGAGACTCTGGTGAAAGGTAAAGTATCCAATGACGGTAAAATCCAAAACTGTAAATCCAAGAAAGTTAATTAAATTTCCATTCGCATAAGTAAAATCCAAGGAAATCCCGTAATTGGAAGATGGTCCAAAATAATCCAAAATGCCGATATCCGTGGAATAATTCACAAATATGTACAAGGCAATGGGAGAAAAATTCCAATAATATTAATAAAAGAAAAATAAGATATGCGTTTAACACGGCTGCCGAGACAAATGTGTTTTAACTCTTTTTCAAAGTGTTTTAACAGGTTTTATTAACTATTTGCTCTTATATTTCAGCATATATATATGTATATATATATATGTATGTATATATATATATAATGAATATATATATATATATATATATATATATATATGGCGTAATAAATAAGAACAATAACAGGTAATTTGAACTTCTCTTACAATTTTAAGATATTGTGATCATTGATGGGTTGATAGCTGCTATTACTTTTGATGATGGGTTGATAGCTGTTTTTATTTCTGAGATATTAGGAGCAGAATAATCCATTAATTGATACAATAATTAAACATGGTTTTGTGCTACGAAACAGGTCCTGTCAAGACTTGTAAATATCAATGTAATTAAAGGAAAAAACTGTGAGATCATCCATATCATGTAACTTGGAATATAGACTTTTATCATTTATTTTTATATGTTCTGTAATTACATTGAGCTTCATAAATAAGGATAAGTAGAAATAATTTTTTTAATATAATTGAAAAGACATATTTTATATATATATATATACATATATATATGTATACATATACATATGTATGTATATATATATATATATATATATATATATATATATATATATATGCACATTAAAAATGTAATGTGTATTTAATTGATGCCCATGATATTTTATTTATTTTTATGGAAAACTGCGTACACGTGTTTTATTAAGAGCGGAAGCGTATAAAATACTCCTCAAATTTGCGTTCCTTAAATTCAGTTTGAAAAAGTTTTATATGCAATGAAAAGAGATTTAGTAAAAAATTGCAGATAAGAGGGATGAGATATATAGCGTATCTACACAAATATTAAAATTAAACACAAGTAATTTGTCTTGTGTCCATAAGAATTTACTCGCCGAAACTGACTTGAAATCATATTAAAGGAAGCCGCCCTTTGTAACCATATTCGATTTAGAGAAAGTTAAGAGATATACCTCGAAAATTTCGTATTAAAGTTCTAATCTAAAAGAACAATCCAAACAAAACCCACGGCGATGAAAAGTAGTGTTTAATTTATATGAGTTAAATTTATTAAAAAAAAACATGAGAAAATTTTAAGCCACCCACATTGTTGCAGAGCAATGTCGACGAGAGTCGCTTTTTGTTTATAAATAAACAACCGGCTCACAACTGTAAAGCTGCGGACAAGTATCGTAATAGGATCGATAACAAACGCTGATACGATCTGCCGGAATTAGAATTGGCGATTATCAACTAGATTTAAGATCAATCCCTGGTAAGTGAAGTGATGGGTTTTGGTCTAGCCACACTGATGAGGTGTGATGCAGCGAAACACGAGTGTATATATACACATACACTAACACACACACACACACACACACACATATATATATATATATATATATATATATATATATATATATACATGGCACAACATAATAAA
>NC_136519.1:67079879-67164879 GCF_053919585.1 Euprymna scolopes
AAACGTCAGAGTGAGCAAGTTCTGGCCTATAGACGGGGTGGAGAACTGTATTTTTGTAAAATAATCTATGATAAGAAAGGTATTTCAGACTGGCGCATTGTCCTGATGGAAATACCACTGATCCGATTAAAAGAGTGTTGGCATCTTCCTACAGAATCTATTGCTGAACTCGCTTTTATTTTGTTTGATTGTCCAATAAAATTAAGAGTTTAGTAGTAAAATAAAATCTACAAAACCAAGACCAAAACAATAGCTGAAATAATGTGGATTTTTAAACTTTACATTCACTATAATCAGGTTAATATTCTTTTTATAATACATACGTCGCATAGAAATTGTACTTTTTACACAGAAATATACACTTATCAAGGCCCGAAGACCACTCCAGGATGAGGGTTAATGGGTATACATTAGTCATTGTGATTATAGCGTAGTAAACCTAAGTAGTATAAGCTTTGTGAATTGGATTACTTAGGGGGGCAGTTCATAAAGAACTTGTTTAGGTTGGACTTGAAGACATTCAGATTGTAGTTAGCTGGAAAGCAGGCAAACGGAAGAGAATTCGACAGGGGTGCAGTTCTAAGATAGAAGCTTTGTTCATGGAATGCACATTTACGTTTAGGGACATATAAAGAGAGTGGGAACCTATTGATACTGGTTTTGGCTAGACGAGTGTTTTTCGTGAAAATTTGGCGAGGAGGCATCATAAACTGAAGCGCAGACGAGCACTTGCTATGAAAATAGCGATAAAGCAAAGACAGGCTCGCAACGTCACTTCTGTGGGAGAGAGGTTGAAGGGAAGAGAAAAGCCCCCCCCCACTAAGCTACAAAGTCTATTTTGAACTTTTTCAAATTAGGATAAACAGCTTCTAGTAGCTCCTTCTCAGATGTGGCAACAGTACATCATCATTGGCCGTACGTAGCTTTTATATAAGTAGAGACTTGCATTAGGGGTGAGAAATCTACGGATCTACGGGAGCGGTAGAAGAAGCCTGAACTTGACAATATTTGGTATTTTATATTATTTTCAAATATCGGGATTTCTAAAGATACTCACCAAAAAATAAATAATGTTTCATTATATATACATATATATATATATATATATATATATATATATATATATATATATATATATATATATATATATATATATATATATATATAATTATTGTTTTTATTATAATAATTAAATACCCACAGACACTAGGCAATGGCCGGATCCAATCGGATACCATTAATCGTGTGAAATAATGTTGAATTTTTACAATTTAATTTTAAATGTTCTTTACGTCAGTCAGACAGTGGTCTAATTGTTATACGATGATCTATGCATCAGAGCTTCATTGACCGACTTCATTCAACTGAAAGTCTCAACGATAAGAAACTAGTTTCTTAAAGGGGTTGCCATAATTATTGTTTTTACTTTAATAATTAAATACCTACAGACACTAGTGTGCCAGCCTTTCGAGAATCTTCAGTGCAGGTTGTCATGATTAACAGCAGTAGTCAGAGAAATTAAGTCTCACAGACGTTTGTATTTTATCATTTTACTAGCAGGATTAGTAAACCGTCGTATCCCCTGGTGAACACCCCACCCCCTCCGCGAAAAACAATTCCCATACAGCTGATGTTGTTGTTGTTACCACACCCCCACCCCTCAATCTCATGTTAAGAACGGCTTTTGGAATAGACACCCCTTACCTCCTCATGTTAAGAACGGCTTCGGAAATTGAAACCCCACTTCCCTATAGCTTTCGGAATAGACACCTCATTTTGTGAGTAGGAATGGGCACAAAATTTTCCTCAAATGTAATTTAGATTATCGCTGTACGGATTACCACGCGAAATACTATTAACGAACAATAAAATTTGGTAGCTGTAGAGTTGTTTGGCTCATGCGTACTAATCTGGCGGGCATTGTATGGTTCAGGGTATTGTTCAGGGTATGGTATTTTTGTTGGCAAACAAACGAACTAAATGCTTGTAGTACCACAAACAGTATAAAATAAATGGCAGTTTAAATAAGCTGAAAAAAGAAAAATATAAAGAGAACATTTTTATTAAAAAAATAAACAATTATTATTAATTTTAAACAATATATACAGAATTTTGTTCATATATATATATATATATATATATATATATATATATATAGAGAGAGAGAGAGAGAGAGAGAGTGAGAGAGAGAACACTTTATAATTTGAAACAATATAAAACTTTTGAAATTTAAATGTAAGACAACAGAACTGGATTTTTAAAAATAATTATGAAAGAAGTATTATTTGCAGCAAATTTTCAATATATATATATATACCCCAAAGAAGTAAAATCAGGAGAAATCCGGCAAACACCGATTATTTGCTTTGTGACCTATTTGCGTTCAAAATAAAAACAAAGCATGTAATCATAGTTATTACTCGTGCAAGCCATAAGAAAAAATGTAAAAAAATTAGGCTACCCCCTAAAACAATGTACATAGAAGTAAGTATCTGTGAGAGCGAAAAACATTAGCTGCAAAAGCAATTTCGAGCGTGTAATGCTAAGAGGAAACTAAGGTTAAAAAGGTAACGCTTTAGTCGACTGGCTTAGGGCGAACTTACGACGTTACAACCCTAAAAATTACGCCATTAAAGCGCACGTATCTTGAGGCGTGAATGATTTTGCAAAAATGTCGACGGATAAACTGGACCCTCTTTGCAAAGATGATCCCAATTGATGGGTAGAGAAAACAATACCGAATTTGGCAGATTTGCCGTGTAATTGTACAAATATTCTCAAACCATGTAATCACTGAAAAGGGTTCGTTCGATCAACACCTGGAACTCGCTTAATGTAATCAAAATGTATATATTGTAAAATTAAATAAACATTTTATCATTATTTTTCAATTTTTAAAATTATAATTATATTAGCGGGGGGGTACCCAGCGATTCCCGGGTGTTTTGGTGTGTATGTGGGCGGGCAGGGGTGTGTTAAAAAAATCTTAAAACAGAAAAACGAACGTTAAAAAATCTGAAAAACACGTGAAAAATAGCTAAAATAGCCCTGCTACATATTAAAATCTTTAAAAATCGAAAAAAAAAAGACATCTATCACCACGATTCGAACCCGAAACGTTTAGATAATGCCGCCGCGCTCTAAGCAACTGAGCTAAGACGACGTCGCCGAAATTGTGTCGCTTTTTCAAATATTTAAAGTAAATCTGGTTACAACGTCATATGATGCATGTGTAGAAGCGAATTCGTTATGAGAGGAGGGTTCTTGCTAACCCACCCCTGTAGAAAAGTGATGATTTCAGGATGAAAAAATTAACGTTTTGGGCCAATTTTTCGATATATGTCGCGCGAACGTTGGAAGTTTAAAATGATACCGATCAGGCGAAAATCCGTGACCCGGGTGGAAAGTTTTTGCGAGACACACAAACACACATACATGCATACATACCCACATTTTCGCTTTATATATAGAGAAAACAAAACATTCATCATTGCAAAACTTCATTATTTCTTTTCGAGAACAATATCTACTGTAAAATTAAACAAACATTTTATATTTATTAATTAATATGTTTAATTTTTAATTATAAAATAAAACACATATTGCGTAATGTTTTTTTAAAATATTTTTTTTTTAGTAAGCAAGTAAAATTCTTTATTGGTGCATAAATAATTTCACTTACTTGTTCTATATAAGAAAGGTTTATGTATATGCAAGAAAATGTAGAAGAAAGCAAACGTTTCAGACAGTTAAAAGGATTTCAAATCATACAAAAGCCGGGTCTCGACGTTAATAATCACGTAATCGGTAGTTTATTTTTTTTCTTTGGAGTATAAAAAGGGAATGTAAGTCAATCGTAATTAAAATAATGACGAAAGTTTATATAGGTTTAAGTAGAAGAAGAAGAAATAATGTCTATCCGCATGTGAAAATGCGTCGGAAAATAATGTGTGCGGTGTAGGTAAACACAAAAAATTCAACACTCTTGCATAGCTGTATAATAAAAGTAAACAAGTAGAGTGTAATTTATGCAAAAGTGTGACAGTCTTGGTGTATGAGCATGTTTCGATGTGTTAATATGTTTGTAATTGGGATATTTTATTTAAAAGATTGACTCTTGTATAGGGGGAAGCCAACTTTATAAATCTCTGAAATATTCGCCTTTATGGGAAAATTTACATTCGGGAATGAACGAATAGTCAGTTCTCAGTGGAATATGAGAAGGGAAAAATCATTACTTTTAGAATCGGAACATGGTAAATTATTTTACATACATACATATATATATATATATATATATATATATATATATATATATATATATATATATATATATATATATATGAACCAAATAATTAGAGTGCAAACCTATTTCGGTCCAAAATGAAGAATAGTCCCGGTATTGACCTGGAGCAGTAGATGCACTTTCCAATAAGAGGGGAAATAGCGATTACTTCCACTATAGATTACAACGACTATGATGATATTGTTCCTCGGATGTAATGTAGAATTTTACTATAACGAATAAACTTGTGCAAGGTGGTGTTCAAAAGTTACATAAGAGAGTAGCTAATAGTCTGGACATTTGTGCGTGGCATCGGTTGGAGAAAACCTAGTGTACTTTGTTCCTGAGGAGAATTTCTGAAATCATATTATTATATATGGAAATTATCGAAGGAAAGTCGAAAGATATTTGCAATGTAGATTACATGCCATAAATATATTTTATACCTCTAATTTCTGCAATATTCAGTACATTTAAAGTTTTACATTCTATAACCAGAATATATATACACTAAACAGAATTTACATATATACACATAAGATCATTGTATATCATTTTATATTATATACTATCCTGGTAACCCGGCATTTTAGGGTGTTTGGAGGGGTGTTGGTAAGAAAATTAATATTATGCAGGCAGGATCGAACCCATACCGCGAAGGAGAAAAGAACGTGAAAAAAAAAAGAAGGTGACGTCATTGTTGTTGTGCCCATCGCGAAAAAGGAAGTGACGGATGTTTAAATTTATGCTAGTCAATCGAAAAGAGCGGATTATTTTCGAAAATATCGGCGAAAAAAGCGACTGCTTTCTTGTAGAATGTGGCCAGTTGAGAATAAATTAATTTATGTTTTTAGCCAATTTTTCGATATTTGTCGTCCGAAGAATAGCGCTTTAAAAGATACCGATCTCGTGAAAATCCGTCCGCTCTGTCAGAAGTTTTCGGCCGGCATACATACACACATACATACATGATGATTGCAACGTCTTGTCAGACAAGTGCTACTCCCTCAGACACTTGAAGTCCATGAGCCCAAAAATGACTTTCATCGCCACAGGACCATTTTAATAGACAAATGCCTAAAGGAGTATCTATACACAGATGATGTTACAGAGTCTTAGCTTTGTACGAGATCTAAGTCTCTCTCTCGGTTCAAAATGTTGAGATCCAGCAACAAGCAAGAGCAAGATAGCCAGCACATGTTAAACTGCAGATCAGCTTAATGCAGGTACTGGTCTCCCGCTTTATGTTTTTTTAAATCAGAGATTTGTTTCTCCTAGAAAGGTTGCCTTCACCCGGGCTTACGGGAGCCTCTTCAACCCAACACACACATACATACACACAAACACACACGGTGCTCGTTATTGGTTGACCCCGAAAAATGGTTCATTCGTCCTTTGGAAGGTCTTGTTTTTAATCCTTCAGGGAGATTAACCACCTCCTCACCAAACAAGTCTAGTGGGGGAACCAGTTTAGTCGCCGGTTACATGATACCAGTAGCAAATCACATGACATGACATACATACATACATACATACATAAATACATAAAACAATAAAAAAAACAATAACAGTAAATTCGTTTTCAATATAGCGTTGGAAAATTGAAAACAGATACATGCATACAAACATAAATATATACCTTTAAAATGACAGGTGAGATTTATATTATAGAGTATACATGTATGTGTGTGTATGTGTGTACAGTTAATATATTCTATAACAGGAATGTATATTCACTAAGTAGAAATTCCATATATACACACATGGTCATATCTATATCTCTCTCGCTATATATATATATATATATATATATATATATATATATATATATATATATGTCATTTGTTCCTTTTGTTTGAACACTGAATACCTAGGTCTTTATTCCCTTCGGTTAGCGGTAAGAGAACGTTATATTTCATTTTTATCTGTCGGCTTGTCGTAACATGGCCTTTATAAATTACCCGCCCGGAAGCCATCAGTGACAAACAAAGATGGCGACGAGGCCTTGCAAAACGACCAAAGGAGTCAATTAATGATCATCTTGTCCGCTATATTTACAGCCTGCTCTACGACAATAACTCGAATAGATGACCTTCGCTGCCAAGTTCTTCCTGTCTGCAACCACATAACACACACACGCACATATATATATATATACATATATATATATATATATATATATATATATATATATATATTTACGCATATGACACAAACAAGCTATGAGATAAAGCCTAAAATATATATGGGTATGATACGGTAGTTTAATACGCGCGATCAAGGTCTATAAACGATTCTTCTACGTTGAATATAATGCATAAACTTTTGTCCCAGGAGTCACGTCGACGTTTATCGTTTCTTCAAAGTTGCTAAGTGATCTCCTATTGCCCAAGTGTCTAACTTTTGTATGACAATAACATATATATATATATATATATATATATATATATATATATATATATATATACATGTTTGTGTGTGTGTGTGTGTGTGTGTGTATGTAACCCAGATAAAGAGAATTATTTTCCGGGTCATGCAGCGCCCTTTTACAAGGGGTTCTTATATCTGGATTACATTGTGCATTATCACAAGCTCTAATTTGGGACCAGAGAAAATCTCGCTTATATCCGTTTTTCTTATATGTTGGTATCTTATATCCGAGCTACACTAAATTTATATACATATGTATATATATATATATATATATATATATATATATATATATATATATATAGAGAGAGAGAGAGAGAGAGAGAGAGATAAATATATATATATATATGTATATATATAATGTGATTTAAAAAGATATTACTTTTTATAAAGAAAACCAATCAATATAGAGAAGCTCTGCACGATACGGAGGAACAATTCATCTATTTAATTAATTGTTCCTGTTAAGTTTAAATTGTTAAGGCTACAGTAGATTATTGTATCAAATCAATAAAGACAAATAAGAGAAAAAAGTAGGAAAACACTTCCAGAACCTGTCATTTTACAATTAAATGATTCTCCCGAGAACGGGATGAAGCAGGTATTATATGTATATAAGTACATACAAACAAACAACAATAAATATAAAAACGTTTGGATAAAAAATGAAAAACTATTGGGGCTATAAACAAGGAGTAAAAAGGAAAATCATCGTGAAGTAGCGGTAGTGGGTTTAAGGTATTCGAAAAACAAATAAGAAGAAGTAAAATAGGAAAAGTCAAAATTACAAAAAAAAAGGTTTAGTTGCAATAGGTAGAAACAAAAATTGTTCAAGATGAAATCGCCGAAACTACATGCAATGCAAGATTCCTGGATAGAAATAGAGGTTCAACATAATTTCCTATGATGTTGATAGATACGAAGTTCTTGTATGTGCCGACATATCCGAAAATTTTGGGAAAATTGCAGTATAATTTTATAGGTGTTTGGGTATGCCTACCTTTTGTATTTGAAAATATTACATTTAAAGGTAGGGGGGATTTCAAACTCCAAAGCGTTCCTTTAAAACTTTTGAAGAGTTGGGGTAAATTAGGTTCATATTTAACTCATGACTGATATTAAAAAACCGCCTTTAAAAACCGGCAAGTAGTCAATTTAGAACCAGAAATTTATAACAAAAAAATTAAAATAATTATATTAAAAATAGATAATGAAAAATGTGTACCAAAATCAAACAAAAACGTACAGAAAATATGAGAAAGCAAAGGGGCAAAATTACGCATTAACATTGAATAAAGGGCGGAAACATGGAGTTACGGTTTGAGGAGAAAAACAGAAAGGCCAAGAAATAACGTATGCGTATCGAAGGAATAGGGAAATGAAAAAACAGTAAACATGGCTCATAAAATACATCATGTAAGATAGGATGTTAAAAAATAACGTGTAAACGAATGCATGAGGCATGAAAACAGGCAAATAATCCCACATACACGCATACCTGAGCACAAGTACGTACGCGTCAAGGTGCCAGACGTAGAATGATATCGAAGAGAGGCTGTTGTATTAATGTAATCGTGCCATCAAAGGGAGGACCATATCAAAACATTAATGTATACATATGTAAATTAGCCCAAACCTATATATATATATATATATATATATATATATATATATATATATATATATATATATATATATTATGATATAAAGCTTAACGTCTGTGTGTATGTGTCTGGTCTTGAATATGGTTGACTATTTCCAAAAAAAAAAAAAACTGATTACATATAATGATAGAAGACGTATCGAGGATCAGGAATTGGTATGTTTGATCTAGCATAACGGTGGTTAATAAAAAATTTGGGGTCTGCGTCCGCCCCTGGCCCACAAAGTATGGAAATAAAAAATGAATAAAAAAAAAAACGTTTACAAGTGGTTTTGATATAGATATAATACTTTGATAAGTATGTTTCAACTTAAATAGGGGTGGTATAATAAAATTGTGGGGTCTGCGTTCGCGCCTGTACTCCATGGAAATATGGCACAAAATTTAACAAAAACTTTTCATATCTATTTGCGTAAGTATACTTTGATAATTATGCTTCAGTTTGAAGAAATATGGTATAATAAAATTATTGGGTGTTCGTTCGGCCTGACGCCCATAGAATGTACATATGTCACGAAGTTGAACAAGGTTTTTTAAAAGGGGTGAGGGTCCACAATAACACCTTAACTTTAATCTTAATTCACGTAGGTTTTATTTATTTCTTTTATCACTTCTTGAATCATAGTGTGTCGAATTAATTCACCTCATAAATTCACGTTCTTATTAATGTGAAAGCCAAAAAAAAAGTCGGAACTTTAGACAATTCTCGACACAAATTTTGCATAACTCTGTTTTTTTACTCCACTTGCACGTGATACTCTTTCGAAAATAGATAAATAGATAAATAATAAAAAATAAGAACCTTACTTGTTATCGTGTCAAAAGAAGGAAAAATCCTGCTAACGTGATTACGTGTCTTTATAAAAAACATTTGCACAACCTTTTTATTTATATATATATATATATATATATATATATCTGTTTAAGCTTTTTTGTCAGTGTACTAGAAGGAAGTCAGTTCATTCCAAACCTTTCTGCGTGTTCTTTACATTAGAGTAGTACAACCCTGCATCCGACGGCGCAATACTACACCGTCCAATACTGCAAAACTGAAACGAAGCTGTTCTATTCGAAAAGGGCGCCATTTTCTTCTTATTCATATTTATATCGATGCTTTGCTTTAAAAAACTAAAATAATTACGTGTTTACTTTTTTTATATCCCATTTCGCTGTTTCGGATTATTTTACTAAAGTAAGTAAAGCTTCATTATTTTTTTTCTGTTTTTGTTTCTTTGTTTTTCGATATTTCATCGATATTATATAGTAAGAGTTTTTAGCAGAAAAGCCAACAAACGACTACCCGAAAAAATAAATATACAAGAAATAAATGTGAATGAATAGTCAATAAAAGTTAAGTTCATGTTTTTTTTTGTTTTGAAATAGTTGTTAATGCTCTTTACTTGAAATAATTTCAGCGAACCGAAATTAAAACGAAATGTGAGCTGATAATTACCTAAATGAATTTTTATATGAACTACACGTGCCATAATCGAATATTCCTCATGCATAAAATGACAGAAAACATTAAAATATGCTTATAAATATTCCTTATGTTGACGGAACTCTCTTAAATTGTTAACACAGAATGCTCAGGGGTCCCTCCTTCAAATTGAAAACGGGGCTCTCCATTTCAAAGTCGTTTCCATTTTGATTTTTTAAACCGGTTCGTGAACTAAAAAAAAAATTACAAACTACTTAAAAATACAAACAAATGAACTTTTCTTCCATAAAAGTAACTTTTATTGACTATGATAACATTTATTTCTTGTATAGTTATGTTATTATATACATAACATTTTCTCTTTGTAAGGAAACACACTTTTGTAGGTCACTCTTGGCTACGAATAGAAATAAAGTTGATATAAAAATATATTTTCGCAAAAATTATCTTTACTTTCATCATATTTTGCTTAAGGTAAAATTTTTGAGTATCAAAACCTATCTCTTTACAACCCCCTCCTTTGCATAACCTAGCATGCTTTCATCAATCACAGTCCATTTTCTGTAGGCTGTTTTTGCACCCAGTCAACGACGGATACTTCTGCTAGTACACACCCACACACACACATATATAGCAATATATATATATATATATATATATATATATATATATATATACATATATATATATATTATTTTAATTTCGATTTTCCTATTTTATAGTTTATTAATATAGTTTCATGTTAGTTATTAAATAATGTTAATATATTTGTCCCGATAATAAACGAGGTCCAGTTTAAAAGGACTAGTTTTTTTATAAGAATGGTTTCTAGTAATTTTAGTCGTCGTGTTTAGTTGTGAATATATTAAATTTAAGTATTTTTATTTAACATATTTCTAATGAATCTTAATAAACAATAGCTTTCCCAATAAAATCGTTGATAAATACATAAACCTCTACTTCAACTCACTCCACAATAAAAACACAAACCCGAACTATAACAAAAACGACACCATTAAAGTATACTATAAACTCAATTACACACTAACTACACGAAAGACGAAAAAATAATAACAAACCTTATTCAAAGATACACTACACCCACCGACCAAAACAAAAAGATCAAACTAAGAATATATTATACTAAATTTAAAACTTCCAATTTAATAATTAACAACAATAACAATAATAACACCACACTAAACCAAACCAATGCAGTGTATGAATTAATTTGCCGCTTCGATGATTGTCTCTGAACCCACTCTAAAAACTCATAAAATGCATACGTTGGCCACACAACAACAACACTATCCCGACGTCTACCTTATCATTTAGCTTACAATAATGCCATAAAACAACACCTAACATCCCACGATAAAAACTACCGTCATCCGACAGTAAAAAGTATCAATTAAAAATACTATAATTCGATATCTTAAGAACTGCAAACGAGGACTAAAATTACTAGAATTCATACTTATAAAAATAATTACAGCCCTTTATAAACCGGATCCATTTAACACCGGGACAAATATAGTAACAGTATTTAATAGCTAACACTTGTCTTCAAGTCCAGCGAAAACAAGTTCTTGATAAACCGCCCCCTAAATAATCCAAGTTACGAAATTCCCACTACTTATGTGTACTACGCTATAATCACAATGACTAATGTATACCATTAGTCCTTCTCCTCGAGTGACCTTCGGGCCTTAATAAATGGTGATTCATGTGTAAATAACGCATACGACGTGTACATATAACATAAGTTTAGCTTCCCTAGAACAAGTAATTAACAGCACGAATACTAAATATTTTACCTATCCTAAGGCAGGTAATGTACAACGCATATTTGAAATATTTTCACTTACCCTCTAAGGGCAATGTATACATATATAAAGTAATTTAACGTAATCTCGATAGGTACTGTATAATATATATGAACTAATTTCTCTTCCCACTAGGGCCATCATAATTTTCAGAAAATTGAATTCACTATTAGATGATGGATCATTAGAATTTCCAAATAAATACATAAATACATTGTCTTAGTTATAAGGCGATGTTTTCTTCACCATAAAATTCGTCATTACTGTCTTTTTCCCACCACAACCACCACCGAAACGATAATTTTAAGCAAAATTATATGATTTCTGTAAAAGGACTCAGCAGAGTTTCTAAAAAAATGTGTAAATATATTCTGTATGTCAATTCTTATTTAATAAAGTGTTAGGTGAATGTAAAGAAAAGTTTAAAGAATAACTTCCTCCTCCCTATATTAAAATGGCTTTCAAAATATTAACCTCATTATTTCAGCACGGTCCGTATTCTGTATGTCAGTTTCTTATTTAATAAATTGTAAGGCGGAAGTACAAATCAGTTTTAAAACAAACACTCTCATCTCCCAACATAAAGGATGGCTTTCTAAATATTAACGTCATTATTTCAGCATGATGCGTAGGCGTTATGTCAGTTTTTTTTAAATTTATTAAATTGTAAAATGAAAGTACAGAGAAGTTTAAAAAATCCACTCGCCATATTAAGAATGGCTTTCTAAAAATTATTATTTCAGCAGGGCACATATCCATATGCACGTTGTTTTATTAAATAAATTGGTAGGTGAGAGTAGCGAATGATTTAAAAATTACCTTTCCCCCTTATATTAAGAATGACTTTTTAAACTTCACCATTATTATTTCGGTACGGTCCGTATTGCGCATGCCAGGGTTTATTTATTAAACTGTTAGGTGAAAGTAGAGACTAGTGAAAAACATACCCTCCTCATATTCAAAATGACTTTCTAAATAATAACCCTATTATTTCAGCACGGGCCGTATTCCGTATGTCAGTTTCTTATTTAATAAATTTTTAGGTGAAAGTACTGAATAGTTAAACACATCGCCTAACCTTCAGATATTTAGAATGGCTTTCTAAATAATAAGGTTATTATTTCAGCACAGTCCGTATTCTCTATCTCTGTTTCTTATTTATTAAATTATTAAGTGAAATTACTGAATTGTTAAAAAAATACCTTCCCTCCCCATATTAAGAAGGGTATTCTAAATAATAACGTTAATGTTTCAGTACTGTATGTATTCCATAGGTTAGATGTTTTAAAAATGAATTTAATTGTTAACTGTAAGTACAGAATAATTTAAAAAATACACCCCTCCCCCTATAATAAGAATGGCTTTCTAAATAATAATGTCATCATTTCAGCAAAGTATGTATTCCATATGTCAGCTTTTTTATTTATTAAATTGTTTGATGAAAGTACTGAATAGTGAAAACATACCTTCCCCATATGAAGAATGTCTTTCTAAACAATAACAATTTTATCACAGTCCGTATTCCGTATGTCAGTTATCTCTCCCCCTCCCTGTCTTAATAATATATACGGAGTAATGTAAAAATGTAAAATATATAAAGAGTAATGTAAATATGGGATCGTAAAGTTCTTCAACCAATTTTCGGCACTTATACCACAACAGCACACCTCTCTTATAAATATATATAAAGAAAATTTAACATCATAAACTGTCTCAGCCATTTTCGGGACTGATATCATGTCCTCCGGTCTCTTATAAATGTATATGGAATAAAGTTATATTTAGATCGTAAACTTTTTCAGAAATTCCCAAGACTGACACTATATTCCCCTTTACCTCACAATTATAAATTTATGTAAAATAAAGTAATTTTGAAACCGTAAACTGCTTCACGCGTTTACTGGATTGACTCCGTACCCCGCTTCCATTTAAAATATATATGTAAAGTATTTTTAGTTCGTATTCTGTTTCAGCCATTTCCGGTACTTACTCCATATTCTCCTCACCCACTCTCAAAATATATTCTATCAGTTATATTGTCAATTTTTTGAAGTAGGAGATAATGCCTGATAGGAAATTATATTACGTTTACTTGGCCTTTTGGCTAAGATTAAAGTGTAATATCTGTTCTTATCCAGTATTTCAGCGCCCCCATCTACTGGTCCCGTTTTCTTAAACAGAAAAAGTGATGGTAATCCTTGGGAGAATGAACAGGCACTAATTCACTACCCCCACTCTCACCTAAAATAAAGTAAATATTAGATTGTAAAAAAAAAAGATATATATGTGTGTCTTCGTATTAACTAATTAAAAACCGCGTGTAAAATTGACGGGTTATTTAATTATTTTTATTAATAATACAAAGACATAAAAAATGAGTTGGTGAAATAAAAATATCTCGGGTTCCAGCCTGATGTGGTTTTCTGTATTTAGTAAACAACTTGAAGAAATTAAGCGAATTTGCGCATGCGCACGAACTCGAACATATCGGCTAGTGCTTAATGCATTTTGCATGTAAATTTGTTGATGTCTCTACGCGATATAAATCTATGTAAACAAAGATAATACCCATTATAAACCACCCATAGTGCATGAATATTGTTTCGTGAGAAATTCTGTGTTATGTATCCAGTAGTTTAAGAGTTTAACTGTTAGATATTTACACACATACGTCTACTGTTTATTACTTCATTATAGAGAAACACCTAGGAAACTTTGAAGATAACTTCAAATAATCAGATCAAAACAAGTTGGCATATACCGATACATCAAATTCATTCTTAAATCACACAATCAGTATTTTTACTCGCATCAATTGCCAAACAGCAACAATCGCTACATGCACGGGAATAAATCCTTTTCCTTCATCTTTTATTTATGTTTAACATCTGCCAAAATGAGCAGGTAATAGGGAGATGCGTGTACATTAGAGAAAATCCTTCACATATGAACCCATGATAATGCTCACTAATAGTATTTCAGGGACCAAAAAGAGACAAAAACATAAAAAAATGAAATAGATGTAAGTGAATAAGTTACATACAAATAAATGTTGTCATTGTTTTCTATGTTGTTCTTGTTTTTATGGGTTTATTTGCTACGTTAGTTTTAACTTGTTGGACAGAATATGTGATTCGATGTCTTCTGAGTTGTGTTTAATGATTTCTGTCGACTGACAATAACTTTAGTAGCGTTAAACTTAGTTCATTTTCTAATTGCGTAAGAACATGCTTTCTGATTTTTGCATTTCTCATCTGATATAACCTATGTGCGAAGACCAAACAGTTAAAATTAGCCGCACTCTGATAATTTAAATTCGTCGCAATGTTGGATGACCGCAGCCGCATGAGTTGCGAAATCAACTTCACGTTTTTAACCAAATTTAAGCATTTCCGCTTTATTGTAATATAGGACATATACATATGGTTGGTTGTTTTACGGCATATCAACCCTTTTCAGGTTATTTAATGCCGAATCCAAAGATTTTGAAAAAAATATTTTAATAGAATATTTGTTTCCACGTCGGTTTCTATTTAACCCATAGTTGGGACCCTAACAGGTACTACCACTTCGGGTCAGAGTGGACCTGGGAGCAATGGTAATTAAAGGGTGGCTCCACACTCCCCAAAGCCCTCAAGCTGGAGCCTCACCACTGGATATAGTTTAAGGTAATATCCAGGACCGTAATGTAAGGAGTTCACGGTATCGACGAAAGAAATCTACGAAGTTGTACGTGGCAAAATAAAATCCGCAAGTAATTATGTTCAGCCGTCTCCAATCTTCAATGTCACAAATTCCTTATTTTTCGTTACATAATTGTTAATTGTCAATTGCATTCCATATAGGATTTTGTGAAAATGCAGAATTATTTTTTGGGAACGCATTCTTTTTTACACATTTGGAAAATGGCTCTTCAATAGAAGTTTGTCCGTCTTTCGTATATCGCTGATGTTCGGATAACTGTTTTTCTGTATGTGGCTGTCGTTCTAGTAAGTGTTCATTCTACTTTTCTTGCTGTTTAATTTTTAGTTTTACAAATTATGCCATGACTCATCAGATTACCAGGTTCATCCATTTTGGCTAATTATTAAAAGATAACGAATGTACGGATTAAAAAGAATAAACGGTGTTGTATTTGATAAAGTGTTTACTGTTTCGGACAGCCGAGGGGGAACAGTAAGTGGTTTTCAACTATTTTGCACAACAACAAAAACGCAGTACTCAGAGTTTAGCTTCCCGTGCTAAAATACATTTTCCACGAAAGCCAATGTCTTCGTATTTTGTAAATAAAATGTGTTCGTTGATTTAAAACTGTTCTAAAATATTTACTTTTTTAGAGTGATAAATTTCTGAAGGTTTAAACACTAGAGAAAAGAATAAAAATATTCATTATAATATATTCCCAATATTTTTTTAATATTGAATTAGTCATGACTAGATTTACGTTATCTAGGGGTTGGTAAATTTTGTGCGTAGGAATATGTTATTTCACTGTATTTATGACTATGTTGTTGTACACACTAATTGCGTTTTTTTTTCTGCGAAGATCTACCAAATGTTCTAATACGGCGTTATTTTTTTCTTCAGTAATGTAGACATTATATTGGTGGTTTGTGAAGGTTCAGTCAGTGGTATAGTTTTAAAAATGCTGTTTTAATTCCTAGCTGAGTTCGCAATAAATCGCAAAATATTATAGATGTGCTCTTTTTTCGTTTGCTAGTGTGATAGCAAATTGCGATTGGCTGGACTTATTGAGACGAAGTATGCTTTGATGATCGACTCCACGTTCGCCAATGCTGTGAGCACATATTTTCGAATCCTCTTCTGCCTGCGGTATGCGACACTAGTTGAAGAGTTACTAGTAAAACAAAACGCCGATACAGAGTAGAAAAATGTCATAACAGGAACACACAGAAGTGTCGGCTTGTCCATCTTCCCAACAAACAAGTTCTGTGGTTTCTCCCAAATTAGACCCCTCAGTAATGATTTGTCTTCTGATATTTTTGTAAATGGATCAGTTAATTCTGCCACACCAAAAATAAAATTCTCGGTCAATGCCAGATAATTTAAAGCAAGTTGTAGCTGATATTTACTCGACTATTTGTGTATTCCTTCCTTTTCTTTCTTCGGCTATCCTCATTTCCCCCTATTTATATAGTTCTCTATTTGTTCCCGATTAAAATCAGCTTTTCCTATGTCTTTTGGGAAAAAAGGAATCGAAATGTTGGTTTTCCTTGCATTACAATTTATAAGCGTTTAATCTTTCTGTCGGCACAAGATTTGCGAAGCCGTTGATCGTTCAATATATCGGTTTATAAAAATGGAACATAACGAAATGTATAAATATGAAAATAATCTCGGACACCCGCCTGGTAAACTTCTTTTAATATAAAACAAATTAGTTTTTAGACATTCGCAACTAAAAATATGTAAACATACTTCCTAAACTCTTTCCTTACTTTTCGGCGCACTTAATCTGTATAAATATTCGCCATTTTTATCGAATTTAAGTAGATATATAAACATAGCAACTATTATCGTTTCTTCATCTTTAAAACTTTGCCATAAAAAATAACACCTTACACAAGAGCTCCTTGTCCTAATATTTACATGCGATTGAGGACATTGCCAAAGTTACCGTAAAATGATGGGTTTATTTACCTTGCTAGAATTTACTCACACCAGAGAGTATCCTATTTAATATTCTACAATTCACCCATGAATGGACTGTTGTTGCAACATCTGAGGTAGTAAATCTACCACTATTACTTCACTCTTAGACAGATCTAAAAGGTCCTATATAATAAGCTTAACCTCCACCACCGTGCAATCGCTGCAAGGTTGCATCTCTGTGCTCAATTTACAAGCACTTTCATAGAATGTGTCCTGATGTACCTATATTACGTGTGCCCCGGTCCGACTAATCCAATAGCAAAATTCCCCTTCACTGTTTTGGTGTATAAATGTTGAAAATCCTACAACTTTGATAGTTTCTTCTCTCAGGCTGCTAGACATTGGGATGACATTAATGTATCATGTTTCCATGATTGTACTTCTCTGAAGAATTTTAAATGTAATAACAACAGATATCCCGATGCAACACTCCCCACAATCATCTGTTTGACACGATTCGAAATAATAACTGTTTAGGTCAAAGTTGAAATGTGTCGTGTTTTGGATATATATATATATATATATATATATATATATATATATATATATATATATATATATATATATATACTAGCATGGGTGTCCGGCGTTGCCTTGGGTTTTGGAGGTGTATGCTGAGGAAAAAAAGGTCAATTTTTTTTATTTTTGACGCCTATTATAACCCCTTAATATTTATTGATTTGGACTCAAATGCTGTTATAAAGGTAGATCCATGTCCAAGGAACCTATATCTAAAATTTCAAGTATTTAGACCCAAAATTTCCGGAGAAGTATTGTAGTGTTCTTTATGGAAGGTAAACTCGTTGAACTTTGACCCATTAACAGCCTAATGTCTGACCGCAACCCAATGACATAGATTTTCCCAAATCTCAGTACCCTGTATATCAAATTTCGAGTCTGTAGAGTAAAAATTGACAGAGTTATTGTGTAGATAAATGTACACACACAGACGCACAGATACACAGACAGACAGATAGACACACAGACACGTACATTTATATATATATATATATATATATATATATATATATATATATATATATATATACAGGGTAAACAGAAAGTCCTTGGACCAATTCAAAAGTGCTTTATTAATAGAAAATTACAAAAATATAAATTAAACATGAATGAAAATTATAAGTTAGGAAACCAAGAATATATTCAAATTATTTATTTTCAATGTGATGTCCCTTCCTTTCGATTAGACGTTCAATTCTCTGTCTGAAGTTACCAACCGAGGCACGCAGCGTTTCCTGAGGTATTTTAGCCCATTCACTCAGAAGAGATGTCTTCAAAGCATCAACACTTGGATGAGCAACAGAACAGACCTTTGCCTCCAACAAAGACCATACCGAAAAATCCATGGGATTCAAATCAGGCGATGCAGGAGGCCACATCTCCTTACACCAGAATCTTGGAAAATGACGTTGGCACCAGTCCTGAGTTTTTCTGGAGGTGTGGGATGGTGCTCCATCTTGTTGGAAGGTGAGAGGCTGATCTTTCAAGTGTTTTTTCATCTCTTCAAATGCTGGAACCAAAATATCGTTAATGCAGCGATCTGTGTTGAGCTTAACCCCTGCTTCACGAAAATCAGAGGCGACTTCCAAGATTTGGAGACTGCAGCCCACACCATGAGGGAAGACGGCTTTCGTCGGCGGAAAACTATTCTCACGGAGTCATCAATGTCTGCTGAAGATTTTGCGTAAACCCTGTCGTTCTGATTGTTAACAGTCGCTTCAATTGTGAAGAGATTTCATCAGAAAAAAACGATCTCTCGCTCTGCCGTGCCAGCCTTCAGTTCTTCAACAAGAAGCTTTGCGCGTTAAAGTCTCTTGTGCTTTTGGGCAGGTGTGAGGTACTGTCTCTTTCTCATCTTGTAGGGGGACAACTGGAGATCGATTTTTACGATGGTTCTCATCGAGGTCACGCTCACATTCATGTCTTTAGCCATTTGTCTTGCAGATCTCTTCGGGTTCCTCCTTACCCTCTCTCGGACAGCTTTAATCACCTTCTTTGTTCGAGCAGTGCGAAGTCTTCCACTCCTAGGACGGTCTTCAGATGTACCAAGTTCCTTAAATCTGTTCACAACATGGTACACGGCGGATTTAGCCACTTTCAAGAGCTTAATAATCTCTGAGTTTGTCCTTCCCGCGCAATGAAGCTGAATTATGACCTCTCGTTTGCTCATTTTTCTGAAAGTTTAAACAAAATTATTTTAATATTTTTGTTGAAAATAATTAGATCTATAGTTAGACTAGATTTATTCGAAAAGAGAAAAAGTGATTTTAACAATATTTAATTTTAAAACAAAAATGGTCCAAGGACTCTCTGTTTACCCTATATATATATATATATATATATATATATATATATATATATATATAAATATATATATATATATATATACATATATATACACACAAACACACACACATATATATATATATATATATATGTATATATATATATATATATATATATATATATATATATATATATATATATATTAGCTTTTCAGCCCGGCGTTGCCCGGGTGTTTGGATGTGTATGGTGAGCAGAAAAAAAGAAAAAAGTGGTAGTTGGAAGGCAGGTTCGAACCCGTAGCGCAAAGGAGAAAAAGAACGGGGCAAAATCTAACGTTTATGCTGTTACGACCACCGCCAAACCGGAAGCAACATTTTTCAAAAATTAAGGCTAGGCAATCTAAAAGAGAGGATAACTTTAAAAAATATCGGCGAAAAAAGTGCCCCCTCTGTAGAAAAGTGCCTAGTTGAAGGGGAAGATATTAATGTTTTTAACCAATTTTTCGATATTCGTCGTATGAAAGATAGAACTTAAAAACGATACTGATCTTGGTAAACTCCGTCGCCTCTATTGAAGGTTTAAGGCAGACATGCAAACTGACATACAAAGATACATTTATATATTGGTAACTAAAAATTGTATATGCAAACTGATGGAAAAGCTGGCCCTATCTCTGAATACCCTTTATGTAAAATTTCAAATATTTAGACTAGAAATTGTCTGAGTAATTTAAAAGAGATCGCAGAGGTCAATTTTTTAAAAGCTTTGACCCTTATTATGACCCCTTAAAATTTATTGTTTTGGGTTCAAATCAATATGTTACGTTAGATCTATGTCCAAGGAACCTATATCTAAAATTTCAAGTGTGTAGACCCAAAAGTGTCGGAGGAGTTTGGCAGAGTTCTCAAAGGTCATATCGTTGAACTTTGACTCCTTCATCGCCAAATTTATGGCCCAAAACCAATCTCGTCGATTTTCCCAAATCTCAGTACACTGTATTTCAAATTTCGAGTCTGTAGAGTAAAAATTGACAGAGTTATTGCGTAGGGAAATATACACAGGCACACACACAGACACACTCACACAGACAAGTTCACTTTCATATATATAAACAGACAGTGACTAGCAATGGATGCCCGGCGTTGCCCAGGTGTTCGGAGGTGTATGCTGAACAAAAAAATAATAAAACGGTAATTTTTTAAAACTTTGACCCCTATGATAACCCCCGTTAACATTTATTGTTTTGGGCTCAAATGAGGTTATTAAGTTAGATCCATGTCCACGGAACCAACATCGGATATGTGAAGTGTTTAGACCCAAAATTGTCGGAGGAGTTTGGTAGAGTTCTCAAAGGTCAAATAGTTGAACTTTGACCCCTTAACATCCGAATTTCTGACCCAAACCCCATCATATCGATTTTCCCAAATCTCAGTACCATGTATATCAAATTTTGAGTCTGTACACTAAAAATTGACAGAATTATTGTGTAGGGAAATGTACACAGACACACACAGACACACACGCAAACACGTTCACTTTTATATATATATATATATATATATATATATATATATATATATATATATATATTTCTCTACTGATTCTAATAATTTAATATTTTATCCTGATGCTATTTAATTTTTCATTCGGTACCGTAGTCTTGGAAAGTTCATATCTAGTGCAATTCCATACTCGCTCAGCTGAAAAGTCGTTTAATTAAAGGAAAGGAATTCAATACTTTCGAGAACTATTTTTGTTGGTTACATACTCTCAAAGTACAGGAACAACCTGCTGTCTAAATTGATTCAAGGACACAATCTAGAGCCATCCTAAGGAAAGCACAAACAATTGCACATTTTAGTACACTTTATGCTTGCATTCATGTGCTCCGTACTGTTCTAAGATAGTTATTTATTGTGAGTTATGTATCCGAACATTACAGAAAGCTTAAATAGAATGTGAGATGATTTGAAATTATCCTTTGTTATATTATAATGTACTTGGGGAAATTCCACACGATCGGGTATGGAATTTCTGAAATGATTCGACCTGAACTCACCAGATTACCAGGTACACACATTCAGCGAGACATTGAACGTAGATGTGCTGTTTCTTCTTTAAGCATCAAGTGCACACGTAGAAGACGAAGACGCAAAAAGGGAGGGCAGAGTACCAACGGGATTTGAGGGACTGGAAAATGACTCAGAATACCGATAGGAGGAGTCCAATCATATGTGCTGGACACAAACATTCTGACAATCCTCAGCTAGACGCTGACATCACAGAGCTATAAAAACAACGATTAGTCAGACATTGATTGAAACCATGAATGGCTTTCCCCATAGCTAGTACAAACATTTAAAAAAAAGTTTCTAATATGCTATGAACTATCTTGTACACTTCATATTTCGTCAGAGACAATCGACAGTTGAACAGTTACTCTGCGCCTTTATCTTTTCCAGTCGTGTCTATACCTATTCTATGCTGTTAAATAAATATAATGTTTACTAGTTGGTTAACTTCTATCTTAATTTGTTGACTTTTCTCACACTATATAAATGCAAAACGAACGTACGTAATTACCGCAGATTTGTATATACTTACTTTTTCGTTTGATTCCAGGTATCCCTGTATGTCGTATGATAACTGAACTGGTTGTAATCTTTTTTATATAAAATATTGATATGCTTTATTCAAGAATCAGAATTCAACAAAGCAAATCTTACAGAATGGACTTGCCCCAGATTACCTTATAAACAAGGTAACTAACCGTTAACTTTCGTTAAATTTGCGAAGAGTCGATTATCTGTCTCTTATAAAAACCGAGAAAAAAATTAATAAAATTCAATTAAATTACAGAACTGGACGTTTTGATTTTGTAACAACCTCTACTATACTTTTGTTCACATTTCGAACCTTAAATCTTAACGGTTCGTCTTCGCTCAATATGTAAGTAACACTCCTTCACGTATTTTAATGCTTACGGCAACAACAACAACGACAACAACACCAATAATAATAATAATAATAATAATAATAATAATAATAATAGTAATAGTAATAATAGTAATAATAATAACAACAACAACAGCAACAATAATAATAATGATAATAATAATAATAATAACAACAACAACAGCAACAACAACAACAACAACAACAATAATAATAATAATAATAATGATAATAATAATAATAATAATAATAATAATAATAATAATAATTCTGATTCCGTTTATGAACGTCTCTCTGGAAAGGGATTGGATTCATTTCCAGAGCATTTCCTTTAATCACGGCTTCAAACCAGGAGCTTCAAAGATCAATGGGTTTCCTAAGGATGTTGATGGTACCTATAATTGCAGAGGTTTTAAGGCCGCCTAAAACATCGGGGATTTGTAGTTTTTTTCAATTGTCCTTCCAGACGACTTGATACTACTCCTAGTGTACCAACTACGACTGGGATTATTTGTGTCTTAATCCCGTATATACGCCTTATCTCCAAGGCCAATGGAGCATAATTGTTCCACTTCTCATTCTCCTTCTCTCTCACATTCCTGTCCCAGGGTACTGAGAAGCCTACAATCTGCCAGTTTTTTGAGACGTTGTCAATGACGACAAAATCCGGACGATTATGTTCCAATTGCTTGGTCGTTATGACACTTTTGTCTCACCATACCTCTACCTCGCAATCCTCACTTGTTCTCACTTTATCAGGCACCCCTCAAACCATTTTCCAGCACACTTCACCGCAACCCTCTTACACACCTCCCAATATATCCGGAGTCCCATGCGATCGTGTTCTTTAATAATAATAATAATAATAATAATAATAATAATAATAATAATAATAATAATAATAATAATAATAATAATAATAATAACAATAATAACAATAATAACAATAATAATAATAACAATAATAATAATAACAATAATAATAATTATAATAAAAATAGTAATAATAATAATAATAATAGCAATAATAATATTAATAATAATAATAATAAATAGTTAAAAGTGAATAAAAGAAGGTGTGACAAAAGAACAGCGTAATCGGACATAACATTATATCTGTTCTTCGCATGTAGGCGGTGTTGGCACGAGGTATTATCTTCCACCTCTGATTAATACTATCCCGCCGATTTTAGTTTAATTTAGAAGATTGAAACGATCTTCCCATACAACATTTTGGGGAGTACATCAAGAGGAGTAAATGTAATGCGGTATTAAGTGTTCCTTTTCAATTTAAAATGGAACCATTCATCAGAAAATTGCTCCCACTCATGTTCATCTCTTCTTTAGGAACATTAAATGCTGGATGCAAATAGACATGATTTTCCGTCATGGGAGATGTACACGTTCTCTCTCTGACCTTATAAACAACAAGACTGTCCTAAGTTTGTTTGTCTGAATCATTAATCGGTGATCTAACCACACTTATTTTCCTAATAAGATCCAATAAGGGTCCTCAAAATCCAAAAGCATAGTGGTTTTTAGGAGCTCTTAAAAAGGACACATCAGTAACAGAGCGCCGACGCACGTATGGCAGCTGTATATAAATGAACGAGTCGTGTACGAAATGACGTCACACTAAGGAAAAAGAAAAGAATTATAAAAAGAAGAAAGGTTGCACAGATCGATGGCTACAGTCAGGTTAGAGACACGTGGGTGACGTCACTGCCGAGATGCGAAGTAACGTGTGGCGAGAGAAAACGGATTAAAGGTGTTTTGTGTAAATCTGAAACAGTGACTTGAATTTCTCTTATTTTCCTTTTTTATGTTCATTGCGACGAATACTACAAAGTGTTGGGCCCCTACATAGATAGTACTACGTTACACATCTTTCTAAAACAGTTCTTGGATTGCAATCGTTCTGGAGATTTCTTCCAAAATGTACTCGTTGTAACACAACTCAATGAATTCGGACAACATTTGCTTATTAATCTAAATGGCTCTGATGTACCTCTGCGTGTTCGATTATATTGCCTAGTAAGATCGTTCTTTCCAACTGCAATAATAAGCCAACGCCCTTTTTCGGCTTCAATAACACGTGGGAAGTGATAACAGTAGCGATATTATCATTAGGCACTTTGTACGTCAGACGTCTGTTAGTAACTGGACTCTGAATAAATTTATTTAAATTTACTAATTTTTTGACGGGACGTCATATTGTATTTTAGAATATTTGGCCACAAAATGTATAAATTCGAAATTATTTTGCAATATCTAATTAATCAGCCATGAACATATTCGCTAATAGAACTATCTCAGTTGAAAGTTATAACGGAAGAAATTAGAGTATTATTATATAGATGTGTCTTCACATATTCATGATTGAATCAAGCTAGCGGTAAAGAACACGGGGTATGTAGATTTTTATGCTCGTGGTATTTCGTATTAGATATCGAACCTTAACGTAGCATAATATTTGATACGACAAATGTTCACATTTTCATTTTTAAACCCTAGATATGAATACAAAAAATAAACCTAGTAATTAATAATGCATTAAGCATCTGTTTCTTTAAAATTATAAAGAAACTTTTACTTAATCATACCCACCTGCTTCAAGTCAGACAATCATTAATATATTTCTCGATTGGTTTAATTTATATATTTATTTCATCGAGAAAGTAGTTTTGTTGATAGCTTGATACCTTTACATTAGAAAATGAACATGTGTCTAAATAACCGGTTTGCCATTTTTAGTTATGTTTGATGTTCGATAACAGAGACCCTTTAGTGATAGATGTAATTCTGAATCCGACACACACACTCACCGGATCCTAAACACTGACATATTTATTTGTGAATTTATTCTAAAAATTGTCTTTAAAATCATTTGCCAGTGCTCTGAGAGGACTGTTCCGTCGCATAAGCTTGCCATATTATTAACTTATATTGGTGTTCACACGAGACTAAGTGAATTAATAACAAATGTAGTTTAATTGCAGAAAGGATTTTGAATTATTTGTTGATCTGATTAGTGGTTTTTCGTAAATTAAAGGAAAGCATGTAAGTTTTCACATATCGTTCTGTTTCTCTACTCTCCCCTCCTTCATAAAAAGTACTAAACGCTCCGGACCATATGGGAGCTTTTTGTTTTTTTTTTCAAATCACACAGGGGTTGTCTTCGATCTCGGAGTAATAAAAACGGAACGTAAGAAAAAAGGACACGATGACTATGGTCGGAAACGCAGCGGAAAAAAGCGTTTCTTTTTGAAGCGAACCATTCACAACGCCGCCGCCTATGCCGAAGCCGTCGCCACCACTGAATACGCTCAGCTAACTTATGTTGCCAGAAGAATATCTCTTTTCTGCTTTAAGAAGGCTCAGGCTTTTGTGACGATTGTTCAGTTGTATTTTTGGCCTCGCTGAGTAAACGTAAAATACGCTCCAGGGTAAGATCAGGTCGATGTCAGTGAGTGTATGATATTATCTTGAAAATTCTCCTGATATGCCCTTTGGCAATAGGCACGACCTGACTCTCAGCTTTGGAAAGTTCGTATGGCGATAACATCTCTCAGTGGAAAGAGCACTTGATTTGCTCGCTTCTAATATATATATATATATATATATATATATATATATATATATATATATATATATATATATATATATATATATATATATATATATATACATATACATATATGTGTGCGCATGTATTTGTATTAAAACACACACATACACACACACGCATATATATATATATACATATATATATGTATATATATATATATATATATATATATATATATATATATATATATATATATAAGTGCGTGTGTCTATCCAAAACATATAAAAAGGCAAACTAAAAGATATGCTACATGTATCCTAGTGAACTATATCCGTCCATTTCATCATGGCTTCTGGACCCGTGACACAGCAACACACATAGACGCATACATATACATACAAACACCATATATATATAATTTTATAATTATATACATATTTGTATGCATATACATTTATGTACGGAGTATCAACAGCAACCCAGTGATAAATATAAAAGTATATTATGTTTATATCTTGTATTAGTCATTAAATTAAAACTAATATATACTTATCTGCATATAAAATGTATATGTATTCTAATATAACACACATATACACACACGTATATATGTATATACATACACGTATACATGTATATATATATATGTATATATACATATATATATATATATATATATATATATGTGTGTGTGTATATGTGCGTTTGTGTGTGCAGTGTATAGTTGAATATCTACTAGAAAGTAGCTCCGCGTGTCTAATCTCTCTCAGTACCGAGGTTTTTCTCGTCAACCTTACATGAGGATACTTTCTTCTACAAGAAAACATTAAGCTAATATTGAAAAAATACAGAATAATATCTCGGTATGGCATAATTACACTCATTTTTATCTACGAGAAATGGTGCATTTTCACATAATATTATCTCAAGTAACAACGGGAAGCTCAATAGTCCACAGACTAGATGAATTCATGTCCCGCAATTTGATGAGACCAAGCGAGCACAAGAAAGAGACAGTATGTTTTCGCTAGGCACTATCTACTAGTGAATTTTACTTTTATATTACTTAATTGTTATGTGTATTTTTATTTATTTTATACTCATAATAGTATGTATAATTATAATTTTATTTATTTGTAAATTTCTACGTCCCTCGTCTCAGACCTATATTTGTGAAAAAACAATGGGAAAACACGGATTTGCAAAGGATGTATTTTTTGCGTTTTATAAAAGTTCCAATGAATTCATAGAATCGGCACTTTTTACATTTTTTTTCAAATATAATGTATTTCAGAATCAATATAATAAGTAAAATAATATATATATATATATATATATTCTTACAAACAGACAAACATCAGCTAAGGAATTTAAGTTCAAATGGCACTGGTAAGAATGGAACTGGGAAAATGTTATGGTAGAAATGGCACCGGTAAAAATTGCAAATTGAATAAATAGGTAACACTGTCACTTTGCCGATGGAAAATTAGGACGGTTGGATGAAGCTCCCATTCCTTTAATTTAAAATAAAGCTAAACCCCCGCTGCCTTTAAAAATGGAATAAATATGTTTAATAAACATTTATACTGGTAGGGCAGGGGTTTAAGCTTTTTTTGAATAGAGGATAATTACGATCAGCTTAAAATAAAAATGCTTTCCAGTAGTTTGACCGATTTTATTACCGTGAAAAATCTGTAAAGAGATAAAACTAAGGAATATACAGAGTGAAACAATAAAGTTTTCCCCCTGAAAAGAACGAGATGATTGAATTTATATTTGATGAAACTCAGTTTTCTTTTTTATTGAAGAATATCTACTAGTTGCCTAATTGTGTGCCAATCTCAAGAGCAACAGGAGCCTTCTATCATTTCTGAAAATGACACAATGTTCAAAGAAACGAGATCGGAGATTCGCCGCTGTACAAATCATGCTTTCTACCAATATAAGTTATGACAAGGAGATCATTGCCAGCACCCTACAAAATGCAAATCCTGACGGTTCAGCAATTGAGGCATAGCTCAACTAAGTTTTCAGCTATGGTTAGACTTCTCAGTGGTTTCACGTGAGGACCACATCTGACACCTTTACATCTTTGACGTCAGGTTTAAAGTCAAAACCAAAGTGTAACTTGATGTGCTACAGAGTGTGGTAGTTCCCAGGTGCAATCAGGTAGCCGCTCGCAGACCCTGAGTTTGGCAGTAGATCTCGGCGTCGGCCCACAACTTTAAAGAGATCCAGGCTTAGCGTTAGAAGGAATGCTACAAGTTTGTACCCTTCTCTCACCGGCCCTTTTTCTCCCCTAACCTGAACCCGTTAAACCACTTTGTTTGGTCATGCGTCGTAAAACATCACCAACATGACCTCCCACAGCACCAGCGCCCGATTGATAGCCGCGATCCGCTGAATATTTACCGACTTTACGCCACATGTTTCTAGTTTCGGATTACGCATCGAGGCGGTGATTGAAGTTGAAAGAGGCTACATTAAATAGATGTCAGCTATACTACATAATAAAATTACATATACTACATAATAAAATTACATATACTATATAATAAAGTTACATATAATACATAATAAAGTTACATATACTTCATAATAAAGTTACATATACTACATAATAAAGTTACATATACTACATAATAAAATTACATATACTACATAATAAAATTACATATACAACATAATAAAATTACATATACTACATAATCTAGTTACATATACTACATAATAAAATTACATATACTACATAATAAAATTACATATACTACATAATAAAATTACATATACTACATAATAAAATTACATATACTACATAATAAAATTACATATACTACATAATAAAATTACATATACTACATAATAAAGTTACATATAATACATAATAAAGTTACATATACTTCATGATAAAGTTACATATACTACATAATAAAATTACATATACTACATAATAAAGATACATATACTACATAATAAAATTACATATACTACATAATAAAATTACATATACTACATAATAAAATTACATATACTACATAATAAAATTACATATACTACATAATAAAATTACATATACTACATAATAAAATTACATATACTACATAATAAAATTACATATACTACATAATAAAATTACATATACTACATAATAAAATTACATATACTACATAATAAAGTTACATATAATACATAATAAAGTTACATATACTTCATGATAAAGTTACATATACTACATAATAAAATTACATATACTACATAATAAAGATACATATACTACATAATAAAGATACATATACTACATAATAAAGTTACATATACTACATAATAAAATTACATATACTACATAATAAAATTGCATATACTACATAATAAAGTTACATATACTACATAATAAAATTACATATACTACATAATAAAGTTACATATAGTACATAATAAAGTTACCTAGTACCATTTTCATCAATAGATGTTTTAAAAAAAAGGTATAGTGTTGTTTTCTTTAAGGTGCAGAAATCATTCTTGCAATCTGTAAAACTTAATTGCCTGTCTATATCCACTCTTTATCCGCGTATTTTCGTTTGACTATTCATCATTATTTATAACGTAGCAAAACCATTATCCCACCACAGGCAGAACCGACAGGCACACAAAATGAACTGTAGAGAGGAGCGCGTTCGAAATGAATGGTGTTATTTTAAGCACCATAGAACTATGGTTCTTTACTTGCATTTAAAATTTCAATTCAAGCCGTTATATATAAAATAATTTTATAAGATTATCAGTAGGTTCTCTACAGTGTAATGTAGATTACAAGGTATTTTGGGCAAAGTCACTTCGCGGAAGCATGTAAAGCGTCCTCCCGGTGCACCACGATGGCTCCCAAACTAGAGGAGGCAATCAATCGATTTGATTGAAGAATGAGTAATTTCACCGATTTCAATGACAATAAAACCATAGTAGTATGGAACATTTGTTAATCATCATTCAATCCGGGCAACTCAGGTTTATCTGCTAATCATAGCAACTTTATTTTCAAACGAAGTTATATTTGCGAATTGGGGAAAACATAAACAAAGTAAACAAAACTAAAGCACTGATAATTGCATAAATATTATCCAGAAATTCACATTTAATAGCAAAGGTTTTTGGTCCGATTCATTTCCTGATATTAAACTTTATCAGTGATATAACTTCCGGCGATAGTTTCAATTTCCCAAGATTACTCATTTTCTAACTTGTTTGATTAGAGTCCAGAATAGTTTACAAAGAACCTGTCTCTTCATATTAATGATAGCTTTCTAAATAATAAAATATTTCAACACAGGCATTAAGCTGCAGATTATTTAGAAAGCCATTCTTAAAACAGAGGGGTTGCTTTGTTAACTATCCTGTACATTTATCTAACAATTTAAACAAGAATGTTTTAAGATCAGGAGCTGAGTCTCACCAAGCGTTACTTTTCAGTTGAATTTATTGTTGGATACCCTTCTTAATTCCCTAAATATTCACTATTCAGTATTGAAAAAAGTATTGGAAAATGTTAAAAATGTAATAAACCACGTTTGCTATGTAAAATAATTATTTTTAGTATTTTAATTTTAAAAATTATTGTTGATTAGTTCGTGTTTGCATTATTTGGAAGGAGTTTTGTTCGACATGTCTTGTCCGATCACCGACTGACAAACACCCGCCGCTGTAAACAGCTTATTGGCTTAGAATTTACTATAGAGACAACAATTACACTGATTTTATTATAAGTAACTTTAGTTACGGACGTCGGCATATTGTCGATTTAAGGGTTTCGAGAAAAGTAATTCAAAATACGAAACATACATTTTTTGTACACATGATTTAACAAAATTTCTTGTAGTTCTTTTTATCTTATTTTTATTTTACTTTTTTTTTAGAAATTAAAACGAAGAAAAAATATAATTCTGTATGGACGATTCAAACAAGAAAGATTATTAAAATCAATATTACGCATTAATAGAAATAAAAAAAAAATCTTATCACTTTTTAAATTAAGACAGCACTACAGAAAACAAGCTGAGATCTTTGAAGACTTGATAATGACTTAAAAATGAAAAATACACGAGTAAATGTAGCCCAAATTACCGTAACTTTTATTTGGTGAAACCCTCCCAGTAAGCTTTTTAAGTATTCGTTACTTATAACTCATTATTGAGTCTCCAAAGATATTACCCTACTGTGCCAGGCATTTTCGCATTCTTGCGTAACGATTGACACTAATTTTTTTTCGAACCGAATAATCGTTTTAAAACGAACCCAATATTTATATTATGAAAAAAAAAACGAACCCAGTATTTATATAATGAAAAAAAAATATTTGCGTCTTTGTAAATGTGAATTTGTAAATCAATCCGTACAATTTTCTGTATAATAACCTGTTTTTTTTAAAGTATTTTTCTTTTTTGTTGTTGCAAGAAAATTAAAAGCGCTGGTTACCAGATATTAAATCATTGAATTAAGTTTTCCATCATTAAGACTAAAATATAAATTGAATTTAGGTCAATATGGCAGGAATACATTTTTATTATGAAATAATTATTAAATAAAACATTCTAATTATACTTTTCAGTGCTTCAACAGGAGTTAAACCTAACCAAACCACTTTTTCCAAACTAAATTTAAAAGGAGTTTACTTTATTTAAAACTAGAGAAATGGGAGATATACTAACACTTATTGACCGATCTTAATTTTTCGTTGTCAAAATGATATTTTTACAGATTTATGTATTCTGCCATATTCACCGGTTCTATTTTACCGATGCCATTTCTACCGTGCCTCTTTTCCGTTATTTATAACGGTACCAGTTTAACCGAGCACTAAGGGCAGAATACTTGATGAACCTACAGAATGAACTTAAATTCCTGAAGTTGGTCTAAATTACCTAATGATATGCAAATGACATGCCAACCATGATATGAAATAATAAGTAAATCTGAAATATTGGAGTTTTCAATGAGTTGTTTTGCACATAATCTGTGCCTTCAAAACCCGCTTAAATACTCAAAATAAACTGGAATTTTAGAAATATTTATTGGCTTCTCATATTTTTTCGTAAACTTTAATAATCTTAATTCCCGTACCTTCTTTTTTGCTCCTTTTGCACAAAGACAAATCCAAATACATATAGACAACATTACCCGTCATTAGGCTTGACTGACGTTTTTTTAAAATCAACAATGATTAATTAATTACATTAGATGTTTTTCCTTTACCCCCAACAAATCTAATATCCAGAAACAGACTAATTTATATGTTCATCAACGTTTCGTTTTTATTTTAAGCCTTCCTCGGTATGCTTAATCGAAAGACAATAATATACCACACAACAACACACATAACTTAAGTATATCAGCACAAAAATATAGACATTGTAGGATAAAATAATTTTGGGGGCAATGGATAATAAATTTGTAGCACATTGACACAATGGTTCTCGACAGAATACAGAATTTAAGCAACACTGAGGCTGGCCAATACAAAATAGATGGTTATTTGGAATAATCAAGGTGTTATAATTAGTTGAAAAGGAAAGTTTATCCTCCTGGTTTCCAAAGTGTGTAGTTGTAGCGTGCGCACGCATAACAGCCACTTGGAAAGATGAACATATCGAATGTAATTGAAAAAGTATGAGTCAGGTATACCACAATGGACAGAAGGCAGTATGATTTAGCATAACTTCATAAAGATTCTAAATCATTATAATTAAAAATATTAAAAAAATTATAAAATGGTATTGGTTAAGAATTTTGGAAATACGATGGTCATGCAATAAGTAATGCCCCTGATCAACTTCCAGTGGTCGCATCTAGCTGATATTTTGAATGCGCAATGATTTCTATCTCAACGGGTTATGTGGCAAATTACAGCTCTGAACTAATTGTGGTTTCTGTTTTACAGATATTTGAACTGAGTCAGGTGTGAAATGAAGCCGGTTGAATGTCGAGCAGTGATCCGGTGTTTGCATTTGGAAGGACGCACACCATAGGAGGCTTTGGATGAAATGAAAGAAACTTATGATGATAATGCCCAATCATATGACCTTGTAAAACGCTGGCATTGTGAATTCAAACATGGCCGGATGTCTGTGAGAACAACTCCCAGACCTGGTCGCCCTCCTTCTGCCATTGATGAGGCATCTGTCTGTCAAGTTGAGGCTGCCATTTTGGAAGATCGGCGCATTACTATTCGCCAAGTAGCCCAAGATATCAAGATTAGTACAGGGTCTGTGGAAACTATCATTCCTGAGCATTTGCATATGCATAAGGTGTCTGCCAGATAGATTCCCAGGTTGCTCAAACCATTCTAGAAGCGAGAACTCGTCGAGTGCTCGAGGATGAATTTAGAGATGTGCCAAGAAGATGAGTCAAAGTTTTTTTCAAAAGACTGATTACACAGGATGAAACCTGGATCCATCACTATGATCCAGACACCAAAGCCCAGTCAATGCATTGGTTGCATTTGGACTCACCACCTCCAAAGAAGGCAAGTGTGCCCCCCTCCGCTGGCAAGGTCATGCTCAAAGTCTTCTGGGAGCAGGACAGCTTAGTGATGACAGATTTCCTGGCAAAGGGTACCACAATTACAGGAGCCTATTATGCTTCACTTTTGAGGAAATTAAGGGAAGCTATCAAAATCAAGAGGCGGGGCAAGATCAGCAAAGGTACCCTCCCCCTCGAGGACAACGCCCCGGTCCACAACTCGCATGTTTCCAGATCATGCGCGTGTGGTTATGAAATCCTCCTCCATCCTTCCTACTCTCCTGACCTTGCACTTTGTGACTTTCACTTCTTCCCAGCCATGAAGTTGTTTTTGAAAGGAAAGCGTTTCCCAGATAATGCAGCCTTGATTTCTGAAGTCACGTCGTGGTTGGATTACCAACCTGGGGTGTTCTACAAAAACGGTCTGCAGAGCTGCATCAAACAATAGGAGAAATGCATTAGTCTGGGTTGTTCCTATGTAGAGGAAGACTAATAACTGTGTCAAGTTTCGTAGCTGTACTCTATAGGAAGTGGGCCAGGGGCATTACTTATTGCACGCCCCTTGTACAATTACATTTTAAGATGTGAGTTATGACGTAAGTAAACAAACATTACTTTAAAATTAAATGAGATAAGTCAAAATCACTTGATAAGGCTATTTATACATCATATCAACGCCAGGAGCGTACATGACGTAAATCGATGACCCATATAATATAGTAAAATTTTTTAGGCAGAGAGAAAGGATTCCTAGTTTAAAGACAGAGTGAAGGAGAAACAAAAGCATACGAAAGATGATCGAAGGAAGACAAATCAGTTTACGTTGAGTTCTATATCTAAATTGTAGTACACCGAATAAATTATACAGCGAATGAATAAATTGTATCAATCTATATATATATATATATATATATATATATATATATATATATATATATATATATATATATATATATATATATATATATATATATATTACAGATGACACCCCAACAAATAAATTCACAAATATGTTATTAAAACCTCCGCAACTTTAGCCATCTAACATTGTAAACTGCGACTCCCCATCATAGAAGCCCTGGTCATTCGCATAAACGAACCGATCCTAATAATTCAGTCTAAACATTAAGAAGGTGAGGGTACGCTTAAGTGTTTTTTTTTCATGATTTCAATCGACTTTTTCAATAAATTAACAAAACGCAATTATTGCATACATCAAAAGGCTGAAAACGACTCATGGAAGTTGAAAACGTTCCCGTCTATGGCGACATTCTTTTTTACATTCGAACAGAACGCTTGAACATTAGCCCGCTAAATAGAAAAGACGAATCACACAAGAAACAAATAGGAATTATCCATGCTGGTCAACGAAGCACACGCATATAGACACATAAAGGCCCATACATATATGTAAAGTAATCGTGACGGTGTGTGTCTCTGCCAAACTCATCTCGGATTTTTTTTTGGTTTTCGGAAATAAAATTTGATATATAGGGTAATTGGACCTGTAGTGCACATTTGATTAGGTATTTAACCGACGGGGATTGTTGATAGAGTGTGACAGTTGAAGACAAACGGTTGACCATGGCTGGGTAAGTTGAATGAAACATTACTCAATCTGTTACTTTCGCATATGTCCATAATTAAACATTCATTGCTTAAAATCGCTTTACAAAACATTTTATATCCGTATGTCGGTAGCTTAAGCGGTATCGACACTGGAGAGATAAATAACGGCAAATGTTAGAGCACTAAACCTCCTAAGTTCAATTTTTCCAGATTGAACCCAAGTCATATTTTTTATAACTTTTGAAATCATGATTACAAATTTAATATTAATCGATAGAAAAACGGCTCTATAATAATTAATAAGAAGCCTGCAATAATAGCAATATAATATTTATTAATCATTTATGATATACCTGCGCTAGGCGGCATGCTAGTGTATACATATAAAAAAAATATCTTGCAGGTGTGTGTGCTAAAAGGTCTCTATAAAATTCATCTTTAATTTTGATATTTAATATATAGGGTATTTAGACCGGTAGCACATTTGTGTTCTGTTTTTAGAAGATAAATCTGGAGTGAGTCATATTAAAATATTGAAATAGATTGATAGATAGATATATAGTCCACAATAAACAATAAAAGGGCATTACTAGGAGAAATAATGCTATTAAAACATAAGCCATAAAAAACTGTTGGGAGAAAATAAAGTGAGTGAAATAAACATATATATATATATATATATATATATATATATATATATATATATATACACGTAATATGTATATAAGTTGATTTGTATATATAAATATATATATATGTATTGTATATATATAAATATATGTATATATATAAATATAAGTATATATATGTATATATATAAATATATATATATATATATATAAATATATATATATATATATAAATATATATAAATATATATATATATAAATATATATATATAAATATATATAAATATATATATATATATATATAAAATATATATATAAATATATATCAATATATATATAAATATATATATATATATATAAATATACATATATAAATATATATATGTATATAAATGTATATATATGTATATATATATAAATATATATACATATATATATATATATATATATATATATATATATATATATATATATATATAAATGTGATTTTTCCAGTTGGCGAACTCATAGTTCGACCGAATTGATGACGATTTGTGTAAATTCTATGAAACATGAGTCTGGATTGATATATAAATAAATAAAACTTTTTCCACGTGGATATAATGTTCGTGACCAGTTCATGATATCTGCGTTCATATAGGAAATTATTTTTATTAGTTTAGTAGGATTGGCTGTACATTCATACTGTCGTTATGACCAACCACGATCGCCACCTACCTGCGTCACCAATTACGATATATCAACTCTAGCAAATTTTGCTGATCCAGTTTTCTTTTATTCAAGCGAGATGATAGACTAATTGAACCTTAGACATGAGTCGGTGGCCGATTCTATCTGACATTTGGATAGCGATTAATTGTGACAAAATTGGACAGGCGAGATCGGTAGTTCGAGATAAGATTTGACAGCACTTAGGGCCAAATATTTATGCCGTTTTCGGGGGTTTTAAATATAGGGTGAGTTTTGTTGATAGGTTGATATTTTGTTAAGTGTTTAGTGAATGGGGGTGAGTTGATATCGACACGATTGATTATTGGAAGTAGGGCGAGAGCTCGAAGGTAGTGGAGAATAGAATGTTATTCGATCGTTGCGGAGAAGAGAGGGTTAGGGTAAATTTGCTGGCGGGGGTCAGTTTCAAAAGAGGAACTTTTGATTTGATATGAGACAGAAAGATAACAGATTGCGCAGAAGTTAAAGTAGAAGAAGAAGATGAAGAAGGAGAAGGAGATTAAGATAATGATGATGAAGAATGCGTTAAAGAAAGCGTTGAAACATAAGAATACAGGAAAACTAAAAAGCAGGGCAGCGAAGAAGGAGTACAAAGAAAAAATTGATGAAGTAAAGGGAAGACTTTTAAAAGAAGAAGTAAAACACATGGATATGAATAAGAAGCATGACGACGAAGATTCAGAACATGAAGTGGATGAGAGCATAAACGAGATCAGATATGAAATATAAGAACAAGAGGAAAATACGAAAATAGTGTAACGATAAGTTAAAGAAGAAGAAGAAAAACAGAAAAGAAACAAGAAAGAAGATAAGCAGCAAGAGGGCGAAGTACAAGATTCGGAAATGATAAACCTAGAAATCAATATATTAGGTTGAGAAACAAGTTATTCGAAATTTTCCGTTTTGATTTCAAATGATGTATTTTCAAATAAGTTTTCATTATAATACCTTTACTTTATATACCATTTAAATAGCGTATTAACTCTATCTAATCCTTTAAATTATGCTCATAAAAAAATCTTGTCTTCCTTCAGAACATTGAATGCAAGATGGAAAAAAAGCACATTCGCTCATAATCCTTTATTAATTCAAGCTAGGTCGAAAAGCTGCTTACACAGCTTTTGATATACACCTATAGTTCGGCGCAGAAACCACTACTGAACGCACAGCACAGTGGGGTGTAAGAAATTTCGTGCCGACGACGAGTCTGCAAAGTGATGGGTCTAGTAGTTTCCTATGAGATGTTGACAATGATCAATTGAGGCTAAGTCGTGGCCGATCCACGCACAACTGTTCGAGAATCTACTTCTGAATTAGACGTAACGTGTACAACGATTTTAAATCACTTGCAAGAGATTGGAAAGACACAAACTTTGCTAACTGCGTTCTCCAACGAATACAACTGAAAGAAACGCCGTTATAAAAGGTTATTTTCCTTTCTATTACGCAACAAGTACAACTCGTTTCTCAAACAGGTTTTGATTTGCAATGGTAAGCGGATGCTTTACGACAACCTGCAACGTTCAGCTTAGGTTTTATGCGGGGGAAGCTCCACTTCACTTCTCGAAGCTAGCCTTGCACCGCGACAAGGTAATGTTTACTCTTTGCTATGCGATAGTGTCATCCATTAAAGATTTTTTTCATGCAGGCGAAACCATTAGGACGGAGAAGTACTGTCAACAAATGGGTAAATAAAGTATTGTCAAAAATGGATCAGTAATTTAGACAACAACACCCAGCATTATTCTAGAGAAAAAGCCAAATTCCCCTCCACGACAATGCATGGGCTCACGTTGATAAACCGACCCTGCAGAAGGTAAATGATTTGAGCTACGAAACTGTCTCGTTAGTCATACCGACTACCACTTTTTCAAGCATTTCGCCACAAGAACGCAATATATGTAAGTTACTGGCATAAATACACTTTTTTGCGTTGGAAAAATGTGATGATTCTGATTGTGCTTATGTCGATCAATATTATTTTTGTTTATCTGAATTTATAAGTTAAACACCGCAAGGACTTTCTCGTCAACCTTATAGTAGGATAAGAAGTATTTGCTAGAAGAAAAAAGGGCAATGAGGTTTGGGTTGGTTTTACGGAGTATCAATCTTTCTTTTACTATTTAATGCCGAGTTCTGTAATTTGGATTTTATTTGTCGTGGGTTAGATATTTTAACGTGTTCAGTAAATAAAGTCAATTTTATTGGATCATTAGATGATGTGTTTTTGCCTCGATTGAGTTAAAATTCTATTATTTTGTACAATTGTTTTTTGTTTTTTTTTAGAAATGTTAGCATTTTATTAGAATTCATTTTTTAATATAGTTCTTTCATATTGTTGACATTGTAATAATTTAGCCAGATATGCGAGAGAACGCAACGATCTAAAAGAAAGTGTTTTACCGTAAAGGCATGCCAAACATTCTGGAGGTTCATCTTTTTTTTAGCAAGCAGGAATGGTTTATGTGTATGTGTCACACACACATAAATATGGGTTGTCTGCCAGCTGCCCAATCTGAGTGGGCAATGACACAAATTAGTTAGAGAGTTTTGTTACATTTGTTTTTAGGTGGTTGATATGAGGGAGGGATTTAAGTCTTTTATCCAAGATTGCATTAATCATTTATATTTATCTAATGCAGGTATCTGGTATAATCTAATTTTAAAAGAGGGTCCAGGCACAGTTTTCTCAGTTGGCAAAAATGCATGCATTTTGACTTGTTCGTGGACAGTTTGAATTCATTCGCAGATGTCATTTTTTCTCAATGAATTGATGAAGTTGACACTCAATTATGTGGCATGCAGTGAGTTGTTCGCAATTAGAAAATCATCAACATATAGTGAACGATTCACGTCTTTGTTTATGCATTCAACGATATTGTCAATTTTTATATTAAATATTGTTACAGACAAAACATTTCCCTGGGGAATTCGCGTTTACTGTTTCTTGATGTCGGAAGGGCATGTTTCTACACGGATATTTAATAGCATATTATTGATGAAGTTGTTGATGAAGACCAATAGTATTTCTTTTAAAATCTTTCATGGTACCTTGCCCCCATGTGGTAGCATAAGCCTTTTCAAGAGAAAAGAAAATAGCAGTGATATGTTTATTTGTATACATGCATTTTTGATAAAAGAGTCCAATCGTATTAAGTGATCTGTAGTGCTGTGATATTTTTGAAAGCCGCATTTAAAGTTAGTTATTATTCTATTATTTTAAAGAAATCAAATTAATATAGTGTTTACCATGCTCTCCATTGCCTTGCACACCCAGCTTGTTAGTGCTATGGCGCGATAATTGAAGAGATCAGAAGGTGTTTGGTATGGAAATGACTGTGCCTGGTTTCCATATCGCTGGAAGATTGCCATTGATACAAATGTCCAAGGATGGAATACTGTTGCCACATCTGGGCAGGAGCTGCTAGAAAGGACTTGTCCTGCCTTGATAGAGTTCAAAATAGACTTCGTAGCCTCGTAGGAGATGTCCTTTTCTCTTCCTTGCAACCTCTATCTCACAGAAGAGATGTTGTGAGTTTGTCTCTGATGTATCGTTATTTTCATGGAAAGTGTTCGAATGAGCTTCAATCTATGGTACCCCCTCGCCAAACTTTCACAAGAAACACTCGTCTAGCTGTAAACACTATCAATAATTTCCCCCACTCTTTATCTGTGCCTAAACCTAAACGTAGATTCCATGAACAAAGCTTCTTTCTTAGAACTGCACGCCTGTGGAATTGTCTTCCGTTTTCCTGCTTTCCGGCTGACTACAATATGGTTGTCTTCAAGTCTAACGTAAATAAGTTCTTGATGAGCCGTTCCATATAAGTTATCAAATTTACCAAATTTTCATTACTAATGATTACTATAGTTTCCAATTTCTACTGTACACTCTTTAACCCTTATCCTTGAGTGGCCTCTTGGCCTTGATAATGTGGTGATGCCTATGTAAAAAAAATAAAAAAGTAAATACTTTAATGGTTGATTTGGTACATGCTTTGTGAATTCATATATCTCATCTCGTCCATCAGCCGTGTTATTGGCGTTTTCAATAAACCCCTTAGTCTATGAATAGTACAAGGTATGTTGTATTCATTATTACTTCTTAAGTTCTTTTTTTTCTGATTTCTGTTTAATAGTCTGGAGTATTTTATTGCCATTTCTGGATGACTTATTTTTTGAAATAGTATCTTCAAGCATGATGACAATGTCTTATTTAGGGAGGGGGTATTTTTTTATTGTTTATACAGAAGTGGTTGAGATGGGAACTGACGTTTTTCCCTGATATTGTTCGTATCATACTCCATATGGATTTGTCTTTTGTGGTATTCATTTTGGACACAACGTTTATTCATGAATACCATTTGGTTTCTATTATTGTTCGGCCTGCTTTAGTTCTGTATATTATAAAGTTGTTTAAATTCTGTGTAGTTGGGGGTGTTGAATTTTCTTAATGCAGCACGTCGTAGCCTTATAACCTTTTAGCAATCATCACTAAAGCAGGACTGATTATACTTGGTTGGTGATTTTGTTTTATGTATGCTTTCTTTAGCTGTTGATATGATTATATCTGTAAAGTGAGTGATTCGGTCTTTCTCGTGTTTTCTAGGTTAAAGTTTGTGTTTGCAGAATGATTTGAATTGAATCAAATTGGATTATAAGGTAGCGTTGAGGAATTGTTTATGCTATTTCAGGACCAAAGTGGTCTAATGTTTTTGTGATCACTTTCACAAGTATCCATCTGCACTGTCCAGTTGTAATCCATACGGATACCAAGATCACATATAGAGAGGTACATTGCTGAGTAGAAGTTGGTAACAGAGTGAATAAAAGTCATGATTATTTTGTGATTATATATGCATAGGTTTTTGTTGCTGTTGTTGATAATAATTTCTATAATGATTCCTTTTCTGTCTGTGTCTTAGTATCCCCAACTAGCATAATGTTAAAGTCTCCTAATAATAATAAGAAGGGGTGAGGGAGTTGGTTGATGATTCTTTTTTAAATTTCTGTTTCATATATAGGGTCGTTTGGAGGTAGATAGATCGGGCAGATTGTGACTGTTCTATTTTGAGCGGTTGTGACAGCAATTGTCTAAGTTAATTTGTAGATTAATTTGGCTTTGTACTGTGTTTTTCTTATTGAGAAATTCTATTGGATTATTTGTTGTATGGTTGTATTAAGTGAAGCTATAGATATTGATATTTTTATATGGTTTTAAAAAGGTCTCTTGTAGGCATAATATTGTAGTGGCAGAAATTGGATACTTGTAGAAGTAATTCATCCCGGCTGACTTTTGCAATTCCATTGGATTATTTTATTGCCCATTATTTAAGTGTACGTATTTGAATGTTTTTTGTCTTATTGAGAAGAGAAATGATTGGTTTCTACTATTTGATTCTGAGGATTTGAGGTTTTGCCGTCTATTTCCATTGTTTCCAGATTTTAAATTTATTCTGGTCTGCAGTTCCTGGTTCGACGTTGAGCGGATTCTGTCTACTTTTAGAATTGTTCATTGATTTTCTTTTAGGTAGTGAGCGATTTGATTTTCTTCAATTTTCGGTGTGCACTATGCTTTTGTTTTTGTTATTTTGGGGTGTTGTAAGTTCCCAAGATTTTTTATTTTAAATTTGTGTACGGTTTTTGAGGTTTGGTGGGACGTTACTTTCGGTTGTTTGGGTGTTAATTTCAAGCACGGCTTGAGTTGTGGGTAGATTTCGTAAGGTTGCCACTCCCCAGTCTCCTCGTGTTAAAAATAGCTTTCGGAATAGACACCCCGTTTTGTGCCTAGGGGTGGGGTTGTCAAAATGTACCGAAAGATTCGCGATTTTTTAAGGGTATGGGTTAGAGTAAAGGGCAAGGTATTTTGGTTGGCAAGACTGACGTTATGGTGACAAAAAAAACCATCGAACCTTATGTCCCTTGAAGGGAACTAAATTCCTGTAGTCACCTGTACGTTACCAAATATAAATGTAAACCCTATTTAAGAAAGTGGCCGTTTTTTTAAGCTGTAAAAGTAAACATCATAAAGAGAACGGTTTATTTCAATAACAAACAATGGTAAATCTGCTTCTTAAACGTTAACTGGGTAAAATTTAATCACGTTATTATTGAAAATGTAATCATGCGAAAAGCTGAAATAATAATACTATTATTCTGAAAGTCATTCATTACATTGGAAGGATATTTAGTAATTAATGTGCTTCAGCCTTATATTGTAAGAAAAAATATGAACTTATCCTGAAAAAAAAATATTTCAAAATTGCACGGTCACAAAAATTCATAAGCACTAAGTTATGTTGGCATATGCTCGCACATCTGTTAAATTCATCCGCGATAAATATCTACTTTAAAATTTGTTGCTTATCATCGTTTGTACCTCGCTATTTGTAATTAGTGTTTTCAGGTTAAATTCAATTTTCACGCTTTCACTAATTGTTAGTTTTTAAATTTTTGGATCACTTTACTATATTAATTTAAAGCGAAATGAACACCCACTTTATAGTCACCTTTTTTCGGGGAATGCCGACGGTCAATGACCACAATTATACGTAAAATGAGCAGCGATTTTTTGTTTAGGGTTGGTGCATATGAAATCGATTATTAATGAATGGTAGCGCCCTCCACTCCACCCCCCCCAAAAAAAAATTTGGGTGGTCAGTTTACGGTAAATTGTGTTCATTGTAAGCTGATTTCTCACCCCAAAACAAAAGGTGGCCATAAATGGGTGCTAATTTTACCTTAAATTATTATATACAAGTCATCCCCTACTTTTTAACAGTAATAGTATTTACTATTTTAAACTACTCTTTTGCCGGAATTTTAGACGGTATTTTCGTTTTCCGCACCTCCGAAACGTGTTTTGAAACTATCATTTCTTCATATATGTTAAAGTACTCGTTTGATGTAATTTTAAACGTGATTTTTTTTTCAACAGCCAAAAAATATATATATGAGTCGTGAGTTTAAATGATTGGTCGAATGTGAAAAGAATTCTCATATTTGCTTATTTTTATTTGTTAAATAACGTGGTTAAGTGTAATTAAAATAAAGGACACACTGACATGTGTAATACTACGTGATATAATTTTATCCATTTGTAGTTGGTGTATATAAACAAACATGCAAGCATTAATTAAATCAGAAACTCGAAAACCAAATAAACCGAAATATTATCCCATACGTCCCTAGAAATACTCTTGCGGTATCTATGTTCATAAAATAAAAGGTTAATTCAAATTATTTGTTAACATCATCTTAACACGTGAAAATATAGGGTGATTCTATTTTAGCCATTTATAGTTTGTGAAGCAGTTGTAATGTAAACAAACAAAAAAACTTAAAAATTGAATCAACAACGCGAAAACAAAATCGTTTTTTTCTAAAGCGTCCTTAATAACCATCGGTGAAAACTAATTACTGTCTCATTATCTTCATTACTAAAAAATATAATTAATAATGATTAGTCACTGTATCTTGATTACTAAAATAAAATATAATAATAATCATTTGTCACTCTAAATGAAATAAATGCAAACTGCAATTGAAATATAAAACGCCAATTTCCGTTCGGTAAAATAACACGGCAAATAAGAAATAAATCAAGTAAGTTGTTTCCTTGTGATAAGTTTGATACAAATTAAACTGTAATGCGAATCACTTTTTATTGAGAGATTACGAAGTTTATAATAGGGATATTTAATATGTAATGATTCTACTCAGGTAAGCCATGTTTGTGTTTATCTTTGTTGCGTTCTTTTTTAATGATGTGTCGATCAATCCGGGATGTCACAATATTTCGATGTCAACCAATGAAATTGTGAGGAATGGAGGGAGTGGAAATCATTATTTGAGTAGTTGTAAAGCGTTAAGCGTATGCGATGTGTAAGAAATGACTTGTCAGTCAGTTTAGACTCTGGAATGTATGAAAAGTATAAATGCACGCGGTGTAGAATACGGTTGTAAGATGACTTCTGTAAGAATGGGAAGAGTTTGAGCTACTTCCTCTGTAGGGTATGATGATGATATAGATGACGCTCCTAGAAATAAATGTAATGTTTTAATATTACGAAAAAATGTGTATGAAATGGGGTTCTATGGCTAATAGCGTAAATATGAATTTTGATGTGCAATTTGTTGTTGTAAGCCTACGTTATCTTAGTGTAGAGGGGAAAACCGCCCCACTTTTATTATATACAAAATTAACATGTAAAATTGCTGAATCATTTACGAAGAAGTCGCATTGTATTCCGGTGCATATAAATTAGTAATATATTTATAGGATATTTAAATAATATACTTTGTTAATTTCTAGTATTGCTGTATAATTTTCATAAATAATTCTACTAATTTAGGACATGACAATGTAAGAAGTAGTAAGCATTAGGATAATGCGCCATTAGTTCGGTTCTACCTTTGCGTATATTAAACAGGCATGCCCCTATTCAACATCTCCTCTGACCCAAACTATCAGTGAAGTCGGATACAACTGTTGGAATGCATTGCTCTCGGTGTTGGCATTAAAATATTAGATATCTACATAATTGTTGGAAACAGGTCTGATTAGTTCAACAACAGCTGTTACCAAAGGGGCCTCCATATTCCTACGTGTATAATTCTTTGAAATAGCATTTGATGATGCGTCTACAAACTTAAAATTCCATATGCTTATTTGTTTTCTTTCTATTTGTAACATATAACTCTAGCATGGCTTTTGAATCGTAAGGATATTTTGTAAAGTCGTCTGCCAGTATATTCACATAACCGAAAAACAAAAAATATGCCCGCTCCAGTAAAAATGAAAGGCACTTACTATCAATTCATCGCATTAAAGATTTGCCAAAACAAAAAATTGTTAATATTTTTACTTTCACATAAAGTAATAACATTGGTATCAACCATCGTGCGAAGCTTACGGTAATGGCGATTATGCTGCAGTTTTGGTACGATCAATGATAATTTATAGATCTCAATGTTGAGACCTAAACACTTATTCTAACACGATGCACTGCGAATGATATACACATTTGCTTTAGTAGTTGGGTTCGCTACAAAATATCCAATTCGATTACGTTTACTTTGAAAGAATACATATTTACAAAAAAAAAACACACACACACAAAGAACAAACGTTATTTTGCGTAAATGTGTCCCGTTCCTTTTGTCTGTAATGAGAATTGTCGCAGCAATTATGTTTGCTAGTTTGCCAAACACAAGTTTTCAATAAAATATTTAGATGCGGACATTGTATTAATATAAACCTATGTCTGTTGGTGTGTCTCTACGTAGCATAGGATGAACTATTCGATCCTCATGAATCTATTTTGTCTATAGAAACATCTCCTAATATAGACGATGATTTCTAATTGGAAACTTGGAAATCTGGCTGTAGTGCTAATGCAGCAGTAGAAATTTCTGTATCTCCTCAAGCCCTCTACTCGCAAGGATGTAAGAAAATAAGAGAACAGAAAAACATAATATAAGTGCTCCATAGTGTCATACCTTATCATTTTTCACATTGCCTGAGATTCTATAAAGAGACGACGAAAACAGTGCTTCCACACTCAGCGTTGGAAGACAGCTCGCAGACGATAGAGGAAGATCTTTCTCTTTTGTTCATGACATTATATTCAAACGCGCAGTATTAATTTTAGAGACTTTTACCTTCTAAATTAAATTGAATTCTAGACGGCAATTTTCTAAATCTAAAGTTTCTTGTACATATCCCCATCTAAATATTAGTACACTAACTTCCTATATTTTTAAAAATGATATAAGAAAGTAACCAAATATTTCCAAAACATATTTGCTCAATACTGTCTTGTGTTTATTATATATTAATTGCATTGACTATTTTTATTAACGCCTCAAGTTTTTAGGAGTTTATATACAGTTTATCGTCACTTCTGTGTTTATCATGGGGATACCAACTACGATTTTAGAGACTCGACCGGGATTTTAACACATATGTTCATTTCCATTTACGAATATCCTAATTAATATGTCAAATGGATCATAATATCGTTATAAAAGGCTCTAATAATCAATTTATCACATGTAATTTTGAAACTGCCAGTCACAAATTTCAATTAGAATTATCTTAATATATTGTGTGTGTTTTTCGTTTTTTTCTGGCTGTTTGGTCTTTCACGCTAAAGTATAAAAGTGCATTTTCAATGTAAGCGAGTCTAACTACTTACGAGACACCATCTCTGGGTGTCAAAGCTTCTCAAAATATCAACTCGGCCTGCATCTACAATTGTTAATAATTAGAAAATTGACTTTTTTCTGCTACAACAAGTAGCAGCCTCGATATGAATTCGCGTTCTGGCATTTTACAAGGAACTTAGAAACCACATTAAAAATCAAGTTAATTAGTTAATTAATTAATAAATAAAGTATATTAGTCGATTAAAGAAAGGGAAATTATTATTCCTTACTGTTTCACTAACTCAACATGTGTGAAGTGCAGGAGATGGTTAATCCGCCCTTACGAAATTAATACAAAAGACAAATGTTAGCTCCAGGAAGATGTGCCGGATTTCTAAGCGTTAACTGACCGATAATCAAACGAAATGTAATATTACTTGTGTCTAATTGTTTCAGTCAAATACTCCCTCGGTCCGCTCATACGTCCCGTTTAATTTTATCAATGAATATTTGTTTCTGTGCGCTTTCCTATTTCTTTTGAGTGCTTTCTGAAAAGTGTTCTCTCCATTAAATTCGATTTCTTCTTTGAATCTCATCACAGGAATATAAATCAGTTGTTTTGTTTTATTTTTATTTTTGACTTTTCAATAATTTTATTTCATTCTATTTTATTTATTGGTGGTTTTGCTAATCGCAATTTTTAGGCTTAGTTGTCTACTTTTATCCTTAAAGTTAATTATATAAGCTTGAGTTTGAGTAATAAAAACATTTTTTGAATGTGCGAAGTCTGTGTAGATATCGAGACGAGCCCAGGAGAAAAATCTGCATTTTTCTTGATTATGAAGACAGTCCACTGATAGGAATGTCCTTTCACCGGAGTTTTTAACGTTTATACCACCCTTTATCAATCAATCACACACACACACACACACACACAAACACACACACACACACACACACACATATATATATATATATATATATATATATATATATTGGATATACAACTTTTATTTCAACTATTCTTTGTTTACAAATTTGAAAATATATTTCGCTCAAAGTGTCAAAACAATGCTTCAATCACATTCGTTAAAGGGTGCTAAAATCGAAACTTTTTAAATTTCATTTTTACTTTTATTTTTTTTAATGAAAAATGACTTGTAGTTGTGGTGCATATTAATAGCTTTCACTGAGATATGTGTGTAAATGCGTAGTCTGAATATTTGTATAACTAAAACGGTTGTGATTCACACGGCTATTTAGGAATATTAGGGAGCACCTCCATAAAAATGAAATCTGTAATACAAAGATAGCCTTTGAATAAAATTAGAGATGCACATGGTTTAGTCGTTTGTATAATAATTCATTGGACTTATCACAACACCGAATTTTCGAACATGAATACTTTCCAAAATAAATGAAATTAATGCGTTTTCTATTTTTAAAGTATACAGGAAAAATTCTTCCGGAAGCAAGCATTGACAATATAACAGTTCTCGTAATATATATATATATATATATATATATATATATATATATATATATATATATATATATATATATATGTCTATATATATGTATATATATGTATAATATATATGTCTATATATGTGTCTATATATATGTATATATATGTCTATATATATGTCTATATATATGTCAATATATATATATATGTCAATATATATATATGTATATATATATATTGACATATCTATGTATGTATATATATATATATATATATATATATATATATATATATATATATATATATATGATGAAAATAATGGAAATAGTATTCCGACAAAATAGAGAAAATAAAAAAGGAACAAACCGTATTATGTGTTCACCAACGTTTCGTCTTTATTTCGAGACTTCCTCTGACCCAGAGGAAGTCTCGAAATAAAGACGAAACGTTGGTGAACACATAATACGGTTTGTTCCTTTTTTATTTTCTCTCTCTCTCTCTCTCTCTCTCTCTCTCTCTCTATATATATATATATATATATATATATATATATATATATATATATATATACACACATATATATATGTAGGTGTATAAATTGTGTTCCAAAATAATGCCTTCTATTTATCATTCCGCCCAAATTGATTGGAGAGGATAGTAAATTGATTTGCTATATGACTGAACTTATGCATTCATGGCCTAAAAGCTCCCTTTAGATGTTGCAGATTTAACGGTGTTACCTGGTTATTACCGTCCATTAGAAACAGAGATTCATCATTAAATTCCTTGCAAAAATGCATTGAAAATAGCGATGACGTTGTATAAAATGTCTAAGTACAAAAGATCTCTCGTTTTTTAAGTACAACTCCTCTCTTCGTGGTTTTTGTACTACGGAGTTAAAAAATAGACGACTTTAATTTTGGGAGGAGTTCATTTGACAAAACACGTTGTTGGCGTTCATTCACAGTAATTTTTCATCGCTGCCATAGTGGATTGAGAATGCAGTGACTATGTAGAAAAATGGAGAGCACAAAGTTCACTAGTTATAATAATACCACTCTTCTTCGTAGCTGTTCAATTTTTAATTAAAATATAAGAGATTATACGTTTTAATTTTAACACAATATTTAACTTTATCATTTTATAAGGGTCCAACGCTTCTCTTACAATTCGATTAATGTTTTCAAAATAGATCCCTAATATCACTTCTTCATTTAATATGCGCTATATTTTAAATATGTATTATTTGCTATTGTTGCATTACACTTTTTGAAAAGTAAAATGTGAACCAAAAAGAAATCCTTTTAGAGAAAATCATCGAATATTTTCTGAAATGTATAGATCAGTGTATGATTCTTAAATATTGCATGAGATCGATAAAATTGAAATTTACCGAAGATTTTAACTATATCATTTACGCATGAAACTTATTAAATAAAGTTCTCGTCTTACAATTGTGGTTAACAGCTTTAGTTGATCCAAATACACAATTAAAACTTCTCGTCAATTATATGGAACACATATTTTTTAAAGAAAACTGAAAACGTGTTTGCGAATGATTTTATTATCTTAATACTATTACAGTTCAATAATCTGTTGTTTGTTCCATATAAGTAAATAGAAGTGTAGAAGAGCAACACTCACAACTTTTATGGAACATCTTCGTTAAAATAAAACATAATCAATTCGTTTGTTTATTTATATTAGTAATAGTAGTAGTAGTAGTAGTAGTAGTACCAGATGAGTGACCATTTGGGAATTCTAGGCGCTATATGTGCTCTCCGCTTATATCGGCATTTGTTTCCAGTCGCGTTGTACAGACACTTCATTTGCCAATGTCGACTCAGGAGAGATGCGGTTGTGATTACGCACCTTCAGCCACAAAAATGTCACACGCAGGCACCCCGTCGTGGATATCCATAGTCTCTTAAAGACTGAGGGAACCCTGATTATTTTTATTATTACTATTATTATTATTAGTACTATTATTAACGTTTTATTATATATATATATATATATATATATATATATATATATATATATATATATATATATATATAGTTTGAGTGTGAAAATAATTATATATATATATATATTCTCTGTGTCTATATATAATCCTTATATAATCTCTCTCTATATATATGCTCTGTGTCTATTATATAATCCTTAAGTTTAATGTCAGTAGCAATGCTTAAAGCTGTGAGGTTCATACTTAGACATTTTTGCTTATCTGCTTTTGTAAGCATGGTCCAATTAAGTTAGGTCGACAACTGCCACTGTTGGCAGCGATGCACCGTTGCAAATGTTTCCTAAGACTGCACGTGCTTTTATACTGTCTATATGTGATATAAAGTGTAGAATTCAGAGCCGTATAATGCTAAATGAGATTATTGAGAGAATGAAGACAAAAACTGGGCACTTTGTGTCAAGTATACTTTTTGCTTAGATATTTGCCAAATTGATGAAATACCAGTACGTTTAACAATATATTGAATAAAGACGACGTAAACGCAGAGACAAAGAAATTAATGTTTTTCTTTAATTACTCTTTAAATAACGAGTTTTATTTGCAAATAATTTTATTTTCAAATATTTTTAATTTAAATATACTCTTAAGTGCTTGCAAATAAGACTGCGTTTAAATACGCACTTTAAAATTTGCAATTTCACTTGTTGGCAGGCGAAAATTTATCATGCGAAATTGCTCTTAATTAAGTTTAGCAAACTTGCTAATAAATATACAACATTTTCGTGGTAAAATTCACCCCCAAAAACCTTTATAGTTTTTACCTCTAAGCTAACCAAATTAAACTTTAAATACATTTGGTTTACACATCTTCTGATACCTGTTAATTTGATGAAGAAGAATCGCTGTATATTTGCATCCCCACGAAGCCGAGTTTACATTTTCAAGCAAAAGCTTTCTATTTAATAACGGTTTTATTTACAGAAATATACAAATATTTTATATTGGTTTTAAAATATAATTATTAACTGACGCTTATTTCGTCGTCTACGACTAATCAGAGTGTCTGAATCTAGCGAGATTGGAAATTGGGATACCGTGGAAAAAAGCCTCTACCAGTGCCCCATCTCACAGACTGTTGGATTTGTAAATAAAATATTTCATGTTTTTGTCTGTTTGCTTACAGAAAAAAAATTATCATTCTCTAAATGTTAGCAAATTGAAAAAAAATCTTTAAGGGCGCGCATTTTTCGTCTTCGGTTGTTATCAAGTTTAATTGAAAAGCATAACCATATGCAAATTTTTAAAAATAACAAAATATGTATTCTAAATCAGTATCCACACTAATATTAGACACGAACTGTTATTTGTTATTACTAAAAGTAAATAGATAACATTTTGGTTAACATTCAAAAAATCTTCTACTGATTTTATAGGATATGTAACAAGCTTAACGACATTTGATATTCTATTGTAGCACGTCAGATTTTAAGTTTTCATTTGCGAATTTAAATTTAGTCCTTAAAAAGCATTTTTCGATCATTACTGATTTATATTATTCACAGACTATCACACCTGCTGAAAAAAGAAGTATCGATGAATATAAAAACAGCCGAAATCAAATTATTATCGGCGGTCAAAGTTGGGTTAAACTCATATTCATTTTTATTACCGCATGCTTTATCGTTGCTATTTCTTACTTGCCCCAGTTACTCAATTGCTTAGCTGAGAGTTCCATCAGGCAGAACTTCTGACATGGTATTTTACTATAGCCATATGATTTTCACTTGTACTTTGTTTTAATAAACACTTTTCCAAATAAAAAAAAAAATATCGATAATATGTTTTGGATGATCAAGCTGAAAAATTCTCGAGTCGGTGATGGCCTTATTTCAATCGGCCAGGACTATTGTGCTGTGCATTTCTGGGATAACCATCTTTGCAAGATTTACCATCTCTATTTGACTTCATGAATAATCGCCAGAGGCGTCACTGCCGGTGAATGCTTGCCTAGTTGATCATAGGTTTTCCTATTTGTTTTGTATGTTGGATGTTCAAACCTACCCTCCGACTTTGTTCAAAATGTTCCCGCGGTGCTTCAGACGTAAATACCTACTTAATAGAACTGAGAATACCGGACGATGCCGGTTAGTCTTGATAAAGAAGGTTCTCAAATACGTAGATCATGCTATATCTGAAGGGACGTGTATGCATGCTTTTTTTTTTCGTGGATAGGTAACTATTTCTTCTGGCATTACGTATTCCGCACATGTGAAATCTAACAATAGATTACAGACAAAAACAAAACGAAAACTTCAAATTAAATTAAAAATACAAGATTTTAAAGCTAATAAAATAAAATTGAATACTCTAAAATATCTATGAAAATCCAAAACTAAAAATATCACAAATCTTTACAAATTGTATATATATATATATATATATATATATATATATATATATATATATATATATATATATATATATATATATATATACATATATATATATATATATATATATATAAAATTAAATCAATATATATATATATATATAAAATTAAATCAATATATATATATATAAAATTAAATCAATATATATATATATATATATATATATATATATATATATATATATATATATATCCCTTTTTCTATTTCTTTTTAAAACCGAATACGATTGCACCAAAGAGATTGGCAAGAATACTTCTAAAAAAGAATTGCAAAAAGTCTCTTTCTTATAAATAATTATATTTAAAATGCCGGCTTTCTATAATACCGATTCCTAGAGCTATTCATATTCGACCTTGTTCCGTTCCTCACCCGACTCACAAATGTATAGACGCACTGTAAACATGTGTATGTTGTAACTTCTAGCATACGTATTCGTACTTGTTATGTACTTCAATGTTGCTTAAATTTACGATATATGTTTCGGATAAGCATTCTTATGTAATATAGTTGCTATTATCGTTTATTTTCAAGCAGAAATGAGCACCTTCAAAGCCTTAATTTATCTAGTAAATGAACCCTTTAAATATACTTGCATAATTATTTCTGAAAATTTTTCCCCCTTTTTTCTATTTTTATTCAGTCAGCGCAAAGTGGGTTGCCCTTAAAACATAAGGTGGTCCTGTTATCTAATGATTTATTTTTATCGTTGTATCCTAAGTGAGAAGTTGTGAAGTAAGATGTTTGTTCACATAACATTTACACTTCTGCAAGTTGGTACAATCAGAGATACAGTAAACAGAAAAATGGATTTCAATGCCGAGTAGTTTGAATATAAGCTTTTTAAGGTAGAATTTCTTCCGGCATCTGAGGACGACTATAATGAAGGGCTTGTTTTTATTTTCTTGATTACCGTATTGATCGTGGATATTGACGTCAAACAGGGAACAAGTTCAACAAGTTCGTCGGAGTACATTCCATTGAAGTACTTTTGAAACAAGCACAGAGATGTAACATTGCGGAAATTGAGAAAGAGCTCGATCTTTGTAGGCAATGTTGAAATTTTTCGATTAGCGACTAGGACCTTAATAGAAATAGAGAGAGACTCCTTATTGCTGTACTACTCCATACATGTGCGACTGTTTTTTTTTCTCTTTTTTTTTTTTGCAGCGATATATGATACTGTCAGTATAAAAAGTTTTTTAGCATGCAGAGGAACAGACCAGAATGAATCAGACCTTACTTACCTATAGTACACAATATGTAATTTGAATTTAAGTATCTAATTTGTTCTAGCGCTCTATTTCTTTTTTTATATAATTATCAACTTGTGGAAATTCCCAAGGGAACTCATACATATGTAATATATGATGTTGGCATTCTGTAGATATTACGTATAAATGGAGACGCTTTGATATTATTGTAGCTCTTTTGTGTAAAATGTATAAGTATTTAATAAAGCTATCAGTGATGCCTAGCGTAGCTCGATCGTAAAATAAGCTTAAATATGCTTAAATATTAATCCTTGCCGATTTAGTATATATTATTAGAGAGTTAATGTTCTATCGATTCTTATATATTATAAAATTGCGATAAAATAAATGTATATCCATATAACTTGGATGCATCAACTTGAATCGAAACCAAAACCAAAACTTATGAAAAAAATATATATTTATAGATATGACTTCAGTTCCTTCAGGTATAATCGAAACCGAAACCAAAACCTATGAAGAATTCGTGATTAAATTATTTATAAAAAAAAAAAGATTACTGGAGTGGTATCAGCTATAATCGAAACCAAATCCTATGAAAAAGTCTTGGTAAAATTATTTATTACAAGAAATGGGAGTCTATAAAATTAGACGACAGCCACTCGGATGTAAGTGACACACAAAATAAATGACACATTCCCTATCCTATTGATATACAGGTTATACATGTTTAGCATTGATAAACCCATGGACAATAATACTTTGAACACCATCTATTATTTTATTGATCTTAATTATATCGTAGTTATTATTTTTAGTGCAGTAGTTTAACCTAAGTTATTTGGCCTGTTTGATTAAAGTAACTTTTTTTTGTAACGTCTTCCTTTACGATATGTAGTCTTTTTTTTTCCTTTGCACTAAAGGAGCATATTATCAGTGTCATCCACGTCTGGTTTCACGATTTTCTATCAGTCGCGACGCCGTGACCAACCAAATTCTTCGCACGCTCCAACCTGCCCTACCAATTAAATTTGTCGTTAGTTTTGAACGAAACTCCATGGATCTGGCTGCCTTGGAAATACGATGCTGCAACGACTGATGTGTGTTGAGTCGCCCGCTGATTTTGAACCTTAAATTTTTTTAAAAAGTTTTTTTTTCATTTACAGGCAAATCGAATCAGTTTTGAGCACCCTTTTAACCACTCTCCCCAAAGGGCCCCAATCTCATCATCGTCCTCCGATTTAACTGTCACTCTATTAACACGTCATCTAAGATTCGCCCAGCCTAGGTAAAGTGTCGTACATTCCTTAGCGAGCCAATCTTTCACTTATCCTTTTTCCCCCCTTCATTGCTATTTTTTCATTACTCTTTCTTTCGTAAACTCCATTCTGCATTTTCATTTTTGTATATTTTGTTAAAAAGATTTTATTAGATTTTATTAAAAAATACTTTTCTTGTATGGTTCCTTCACATACTTTTATTTTTTGTTTATTTTTATTGGATTTTTTTTAAAAATTCACATCACGTCCACATTTCATAGTTACGTATTTTTATTCTAAACACGTATTAATATCATAATGGTGGCCAATAACTCCTCCTCCTTCCTCCCAAAAGCCGTACCCGCAAGCCGACCCCTTCATCTACCCTCTCTACCAATAGCAACACAGGCAGCAGCATCGACAATCTCTTCACTCGGAAGAACATTATCAGTAAAAATCCATCCCTTCCTCCGTCCATTTCGCCGCGTCCTCACCCTTTCGCTTCTTAGCCATCTCCCGGACACATTAACGCCGTCTCCTTCATTACCCGAACATGGGTGATTAGCACTATTGCAAGCCGCCACCGCCATGCGTTAATAACCCGAACTTTCATTTGTGGACAAGAGTCACTTGTCTTCTATTTCTCCAATTCAGTTTCCATGTTTCTTTTAATTTTGTTTCTTTATTAGTCTCTCGCTCGCTCTCTTCCCTTCTATTTCTCTTTTTATCTCTCTCTCTCTCTCTCGCTTTATATATATATATATATATATATATATATATATATATATATATATATATATATATATATATATATATATATATAATTTCCGAGTTTGCAGACAGGTTCGGTCGGTATAATCTGACCTAATATATATTTCCTTGCCTCCCTACAACGAAAGAATTAGAGAGACAATAGGTCCATAATATTTTAAAAAACACTTATTAAAACCCATTCATAGAGTTATTCATTCACTGATAGTCGACAGAAACTAAACGTAAATAGATACTACACCTTGAGATGTTTATTTGCATAAACAATCTATATACATTTGAATGAATAAGCACAGGTCATTAAAAAATGGGAAGAAAATGAACGCTGTTAGGTATATTTGTCAAAATAATTAAACAAATACCTATATTATTATTAACTAGAATAATCCATCACCATAGTACTATATTTTCTTCAGTTTTCCTAATTAATTAAAAAAAATGATTAAAAACATCCACTGTTCGTGGATATAAATGTGTTTAGTTTACCTCTGTAACTGTTATCTATCTCGATAGTTAGCTAGTTGTCTCTCATATATTATACTGTGCTGTGTCAAGTCTCACATAGCCTAAAAGTCTCCATTTTAAATTTGTTTTTCTCATACAATATATGCCTCACCACAACTTACATTTTCTACAAATTGTTATGGTCTCTTTTCCTCGCTGTTTGACTGCGTCACTTTTCTGAAAAATATTTTTCGCCATGTTTATCTGTGGCTTGCTTCTTCATTCTTTTAATCTCTCTATTTCTATTCTAAAATTTATTTTTATCGTTTGTGTCTACGCCGCTCTCTCCCTCCGCCTCTCTCCCTCCATCCGCTTCTCTCTCTCTCTCTCTCCCTCGTTGTATCTATCTATCTGTCAATCTATCTATATACCCCCTTGACTTTCATTTAACCGACCAACCGCTACTCCCGTCCTGATGGTCGTGTGGACCGGATCACAAGAATCAAGAACACTGTAACAGCGGCAGAAAACTCGCGTGGAAGAAGCCATCATCACTCTCTTCTCTGCCATCGATGACGTATACGGGATGGAGGATGTTTCGGCGTTTTATGGGAAAAGGAGTAGAAGATTTGGACTGTGAGAATTGGACCGACGAACTTGATACGGATATTATAGAAAATACGTCTTGTATAAGTATCAAAGGGTGTTACAGCGGGGAAAAACTGTTTATTATTATTGTAACTGTTGTCTAAACTAATCACTCTCATCTCTAACTAAATGATTCAATGCTTAATTGCGAGGCAATATAATCACTTGACTAAATCATTAACTATGAATATTTAAGCAGCCTGTAAGCGGACACTATCACATAAACATGTTGTAAATAGATGATTAAAAAATAAACCTAAGCAGAAAGATTTTCGGATTTGCAAATTATCTACTATAAGCTAAATTAAAAGAAATAAAGACTTCAACAATATTCTGATATTCTGAACCGTCGGCTTAAATTGAACAATTGAAGAATAGAGAAACCATGTTCACAACACCAAAATTATATGGAATAGCACATGGCATGGTAATATCTGCTAGACCCTAACGTTGAGTATTTTAGGTGTTTCCCCACACAACCTCTTATGAGGATCATTTAATTCTGATTCAGAAAGTCAAAATACTCACAAAATAAAACCCTCCCAGCATTACTATACGGAATCATTCTAGGGGCAATGCACCTTCCAATATGGATGCTAACTCAAGTAATGGCAATATGGTGAATTCCACACCAGACAAGATGAATTTTTTCCTAGAACTCGACAAATTCAAGAAATACCACAAGTAAAATAATAATAAAATTACACTCGTAGTTAAGAGATCGATTGTGGTGAACTTAATATTCATTAGTTTTAAAAGGTCAAGATTTGAAAATTCAGAAGAATATTTAATAAACAACGAATATTTGTCATGAAATTAAATGTAAATCAAGAATCCTTCATTTCAGAAAACCAATTTAAGCAAGAGAAAAAACATATAATATTGACTGACTATGCGTTAAAAGGAAATAATAATAAGTAAAGTGTTAATAAGTATTGAATAGAGCATATAAGTTAAATTTAACGAAATACAAGTTGTTTGATTACAAATAACATAATAGTATCAGAGCATCATTTATATATTTTGAAAAAAATAATAGAGCGGCCGAAATATTCACGTAGATTTCGGAATATGTATTTTTATCATGGAACATACAGTTAAATGTTATGAGGAACTCCTTATAGCGTTACTTTGGGAAACCATTAAAGGATCCGCTGTTGTAACTGCTTTGAAGCTTTCCTCAAATCATACAATTGCCTTTCATCATCTTCAATCATTCGTGCATTTGTCTACATATCTAAACGCTCGATTGACGTTTTCACCCATTTACAAAATAACTAATTTTCAGACACATTCAGTATTAGGCGTGTATTATTTTAAAGGCGCATCTACGCAATAATAAAACAGCAAAAAAACTTTAAGAGTGTTTTTGGAATCCTTGTGAAAATTCAAGTTTTTTTCTTGTGTGACAACTTATGCTATCTATCCTTTGACCAAGAGGAGTGTTAGTATTTGTCAGGACCACATCTATGCGTTAAAAAGAAACTTTCCTTTACAGATGATTTGCTTTCAGAATGGTCGACCACAAAATAAAGTCACATACAAACCAGTTTCAAACGAAATATATGCTAATGAAATAATAACTATTGATATGACGTACAACACAACAACCAAAACATTACGCTCCGTTTGAACCAAGGATTTTGTAACAGAAAATAAATGGAGAATTAAACAATGAAAAAAAAAAGAATTATTCTTAACTAGCGGGGGTACCTGGCGTTGCCCGAGTGTTTGTTTCCGGGACGGGGGGGAATTTTAAAAAATGTTATGGTAGGTAAGTAGGAAGGATCAAACCCGGAGTCATGAGTAAAAGTAGGAAAATAAAGTGTGAAAAAAACAAACAAAAAAAAACATCTGCAACGTTAACAGTTCGGCCACCAAGAAAAGTCCATTCCAGTTGTTTAGGAAAAAAAAAAAAAAAACGAATACGGTAGGTCGGCGCGAACGTGAAAATATGATGTGAATTGTCCAGCACGCTAACCACTACGCCACAGAGCACTGCAGCTTAGTTTAGTGATTTTAAATAACTTCACATGAAAGAACTACGAAGCCAAACCGGTGTTCTCTTCTCAACTGTTCCTTGTGAACGATCCCCAAACGGTGTTAAGTGGTGGCAGGGGGAGGAGGAATTTATTAGAGAGAAAATATTTTACCACTTCCATTGATCTTAACCGATTTTGGCCGTGACTTCTCAGCAGAAAAAAGTATAGAAATCTAAGATAATCGAGGAATTTGAGAAATAATAAGCCTATAACACACCTCAGATATTGTTCTGCTGTTTGTGCATATTATATTTGCATGAAATATCTTGATTTTTAATCATATTAATGTCAAAATCAGACGGGAAAAAATGAGTTCATTTTATTTATATAGAGGAGATTAAATGATAAAATCTCATCAGCAAGGTTTCTACTACTACTCCTATTACTACTACATATAAGTACTGGTAGTATTTTTACCTTTGTAATTTAGTCACAATCTTATAAAGAAAAAAGAATGCCTGCATACCATTTCCCTTTATAAGATTTTAACTTTGTGGTATGACTTTCTTTTGGGACCCATGTCTATGTATTGGTTAGATCCCCCCTCGCTGCAAATACATTGTATAAAAATGATTTTTGGCATCTACACATCAAATTATACAAATAACACTGCCTCCTATTTAATTTTTTCACTGTGTTCACAGTTATATTTCTGTATTTAATTATACTTCTATATATCTATAAAAGTGAAAGTTTCTGTCTGTCTGTCTGTGTATGTATGCGTGTGCGTCTGTCTGTGTACATTTCCTTGCACAATAACTCTGTCAATTTTCAGTCTACACACTCGATAATTGATATACAGGATATGGAGATTTGGGAAAATCTTGGTTATCCGTTTTCAGACAGAAATTCCGCTGTTAAGGGGCCAAAGTTCAACGATTTGACCTTTGGGAACTCTACTAAACTCCTCCGCAAATTTGGGACTAAATATGGATCTAACTTAATGACTTGATTTGAGAACAAAACAATAAATGTTTAAAGGTCATCATAGGAGTCAAAGTTAAAAAAAAAATTACGTCAGCCGTCTCTACAAAATTACTCAGATAATTTCTGGTCTAAACATTTGACATTTTTCATAAATGGTATTCAGAGATAGGGCAAGCTTTTTAAATCAGTTTGGGTTGAAAATTTGAGCTACCAATATATAAATGTGTGTTTGCATGTCTGCCTAAAATTTTCGGCAGAGACGACGAATTGTCACAAAATCAGTATCGTCTTTACACTCGACCCTTCAGACGACAAATACCGAAAAATTGGCTACAACATTAATTTCTTCACCCTCAACTGGGCCCTTTTCTACAGGGATGGGTCGCTTTTTTCACCGATATTTTCGAAAGTTATTCTCTCCTTTCGATTATCTAGAATTACTTTAAACATACCTCACTTTCGGTTTGGCGGTGGTCGTAACAGCAAAGACGTCACGTTTTCCCGTTCTTTTCTTCCTTCGTGGTACGGGTTCGAGCTTGCCTTCCTACTACAACTTTTATTTGCTCAACACACACCTTTAGAAACTCGGGCAACGCTGGACACCCATGCTAGTTTATTATATTTAACAATTGCTGTGTAATTATTATTTTATATATTATTATTAGTATTATTGTATTTAATAATAATAATAATAATAATAATAATAATAATAATAATAATAATAATAATTTTTGGGTGATGTGATGTTAATTTTTACAATATCGCTTGCCATGGCATGCTTGTTAGGTCATACTTTTGAGGTCGTTGACAATGTGACTCATTTGCTCTCTTTCGCCATTGTAACATGTATTACCCCCACCCACAAACTTAAAGAAAACATTAATGTCTTCTACTTCTCTCCGAAACCATCTGGTGCCATCTTGGGATTTCCCCAAACACATTTCCAAGATCTCTACAGACAGAATGCGCTTCTATAAATATCTTGATTCTTCCGCTACCCCCTTTCTCTCTTTCCCTGCCTATCTCAATGTAATTTTAATGTCTATCTCAATGTAATTTTAATGTCTATCTCAATGTAATTTTAATGTCTATCTCAATGTAATTTTAATGCCTATCTCAATGTAATTTTCTACCACTATCTTTATCTCATCTAAGCTTCTATTAACATTAGTCTTCTTTTCATTTTTTCCGGAATGAAATGTATTTTATACGTCTCTTTCACACGCATACTTCATATATGTGCTATATTCAGAAATCAAATATGGGTATGCCTGCGTGTGTGTGTTAACCTATTTCTATACATTAGATTAACTCTGAAATTAAGTGAAATTTGGACTCTACTAAACGTTCTAAGGCGTATGTAAACAGTTAAATGTTATTCACAAAAGTTGGAAAGATATGTGGTTGATCTTCATGAAAATTTCTCACCCCCAATTGTTGTGAAATTTAAAGCATATGCATTAAATCTGAATAAATAAAGGTTTATCAACTTTTATAAAACTGTTTTCTGGGCAACATCACATATTTCAAATCAGTGCTATATCCTTCATAGTGATTAGATACTAATTAAACATGATTGTATTAATTTACATTTTATGTTTAGATTTCTTGAGTTTAGGCATAAAATTAAAGACACTTAGTAGTGGAGATATAGATAACGTATGCTGTATTCATGTAAAGTTTATGCTAATGTAAATTAAATATTAATTTATATAAAGAGTTTGATCTAATATGAAACTTAATATATTCCTGTCCGTTATGTATTTCTTAAGCTTTTGTTTGTAATATTTTCAATAATCGAAATTTCTGGTTGATGTTGTTTATTAATTGAGGTACTAAATTATTTTTTTTATTAATAATCACAGTTTAGTATATATGCATGTTTCTTTTTTTTATGGGGGGATTCGTGAAAAATAAAAATATAGTTAAAATTAACATTGGTGAAACTAAAGGGTTCCTAATGTTGATTATATAACATTAAAGTTATTAAAAGAGATTGTGTAATTAATTGTCCCTTAATCTTAATGTGAAACTTATTTAAATTAAAAGTAGGATTGAATGTATCGTTGTAAAAAGGTATTGTTTAACACATACGAACTATTTATTTTTAAATACTAAAATATAGGTACAAAAAATATATGCCTACTTGAAAACCTGTGCCGCATATTTTTTCTCTTGGACGAAATACATCTATCTTAGTTTCTAACTCATCCTTCTAACTTTTTATCTGTTTTTTTTTTTTTTAATTTAATTCTTTTTTGCTTATTGATCATTCCTTACTTTTCTTTTAATTTCTATATTTTCTTGATTCCGATTAGTGGTTACTTAAGGACAGGTCAAACTCTTTTGAAGTATTTGTACGTCTATAATACTCGATATATTTGTATAAATACCGTGTATACATCGTACGTAGTTTGTATGTTTAGGTCTTTAACTCTATTAAAACCAGACTTGTAACCGTATCATGTAAAACCATTCTGAAAATGAATGGATCTGGGATCAATGGGAACTAAAAGATACATCTTTCCAATCTGATAATTAGTCACTCAATACTCGGTGTATTTCCTTATCGTATTAAAAAGAAACGGTTTTATTTAACACATATGTTGAACTTTTAAGGTTTAATTTGCTCAATTTTAAAATAAAGCTGATAGCAACGACAATATAAAAACAACATTCTTTAAATTAACTTCGTAACTATTATTTTTTTCCTTATTTCGCCCATTTATTGTTCGGTCCGTTTCCCTTTAATTCGTTCAATGCTTTGTTCTATACTTTTATTCTTTACCTTCATCTTTTCCTTCTGTCTTAATTGAAACACATTCAGTTTTCATTATTCATTATTAGTTCATGTCCTTTTTCTTATAATTTTATAACCTTCATCATTTCTTTTCCTTCTGTTCAATGTTCCTTCCTTTTTTTCCTTTATATTTCTTCATGACTCCCCCTCTTTTAGTCATTACTGCTATCCATTTCATTTATATGTTTTCATCCTGAATTTTCGGAAATAACTTCATTTCAGTTTTCAAGATTTTTTTTTTATTTTAGGAATTTAATTTCCAATTTAGAATTATTTCTTTTTATGTTTTATCTTCCAAAATCGTTCTTTGCTTTACAACCACCGCCCCCACATTTTCTAACTATGTTTTATCACATTCTCTAACAGATTATTCTACTAATAAGAGACACATATATGGTTGCGTTACGTAGTGTCTATCCGTTTGTGGCTATACGCAAATATTTCCGGATCTATTAAAACTGTCCTGTTGTCGTTCTCCTTATTTCTCCACCACACAAAAAGAAACGGAATAAATATAAAAGCACTCGTTATTCACGAACTTTCTGGACTTGATTCCTCCCAATTATTGCAAGTAAATCCAATAAATGAAAACAAATTATTCCTTCTTAATTTATTTTTCTATGTTATTTATACCATTTTTTTCTATTCCAACAATTTTTTAATCGCTAAAGTGCAAGAATTTAAAAAGGACAGAAACCTCAACCCATTCAGTGATGAGTTCATTATCATTTAGGTCACTGATGCTGTCACAACCAGGCTGAATGTATTTTTATATTTATTGTCAATAGTTTGAATATATATATATATATATATATAATATAATATAATATAATGCTGAACGTCTGTGTGTGTGTCTGATCACAAATAGGCTCCTATATGTTTGACTATTATAGAAAACTGATCACATATATTGCTAGAAGATGTATCGAGACACAGGAATGGGTAAGTTTGACCTGGCATAATGATGATTCATTAAAATTGTGGGGTCCGCGTATGCGCCCGGTCCACAAAGTATGGAAATAAAATATCTAAAATAAAAAAAAAATGTTTACAAGTGTTTTTGATATAGATGTACATAATAATACTTTGATAAGTATGTTTTAACTTAAATAGGGATGGTATAATAAAATTGTGGTGTCTGCGTTCGCGTCTGGCCTCCATAGAATGGAAATAGGCACAAACTTTAATAAAATCTTTTCATAAGGAAAAAATTACTAGCTTAAGAAGAAGTTAAAAAATTAATTAAATAATTTCGTAAATAATAAATCAAACGTAATAAAAGAAGAAACAAAATAAGAATGCAGAATTAACATAATTGATATTAGATACATAAATTGGAAAGAAATTAAAAAACCAAAAAATACGAAAATAAGGCTAACAAAAAGAAAATATAGATCTATAAAAAACCCATGGAAAACTTTTAAAGATGGCAACCTCGATAAATAAATTCCATCCCCATGTGAGTTTTAAAAACAATTTTTTGACTGTAATTAATTGATTTTAATTGTCTCCGAAGAGAACGGTAAATAATGAAAATTCGGTATGTTATAATTAAAACAACCGTTTGTCCTTTTACACTTCGAAACAGCTGTCAGACTAAGAAAAAATATATAATAACATGTCATAAAAAATAATAAAAACAAAAATTGTGTACTACTAAAAAAAGGTGTTGTTTTTTCTGATTATATAAATTATATTGCTCTGAATTATCATCGAGCTAAACCGAGGTTAATATTGGTACAATAATCAATATAATACCATTTAAAAGGTATTAAAATTGATTGTTAAAAAAATCCATATATATATATATATATATATATATTATATTATATTGTATTAGTCAGATGTTATTTATTTGCTCCCCCACTGAGCAAATTAGGCACAAGGCCGTTTTTAATGTGAGGTAAAAACCAGCTCCCCTAAAAGTAGGCAAAAAGGGGGCACTCTGGTTACCAAAAATAATAATTGTCCCAGTATAGAGGGTTTCCCCTCCATTGACTGGTACAAATTATCTTAAGTGCAGCATCTGCCGGAACAGATGGTGTTTATTTGCTCCCCCACTGAGCAAATTAGGCACAAGGCCGTTTTTAATGTGAGGTAAAAACCAGCTCCCCTAAAAGGGGTCACTCTGGTTACCAAAAATAATAATTGTCCCAGTATAGAGGGTTTCCCCTCCATTGACTGGTACAAATTATCTTAAGTGCAGCATCTGCCGGAACAGATGGTATTTATTTGCTCCCCCACCGAGCAAATTAGGCACAAGGCCGATTTTTAATGTGAGGAGTGAAGGGAGGGGGAAGGGAAAAGGGGACCAGCTCCCGAGAGGTGGGAAATGGGAGCTGGTTAAAGGTCAGATATGTAGGGTTTCCCCCACATCTGGTCTTTGCTAGTCATAGCTAGTCATAGCTAGTCATAGCTTGCAGCATCTGCCGGAACAGATGGTATTTATTTGCTCCCCCACCGAGCAAATTAGGCACAAGGCCAATTTTTAATGTGAGGAGTGAAGGGAGGGGGAAGGGAAAGGGGGGACCAGCTCCCGAGAGGTGGGAAATGGGAGCTGGTTAAAGGTCAGGCATGTGGGGTTGCCCCCACATCTGGTCTTTGCTAGTCATAGCTAGTCCTAGCTAGTCATAGCTTGCAGTATCTGCCGGAACAGATACTACACTTTGATCCCGGCCCGAAGACCAAATAGTGTAAAAATTAGTGAAATACACAACTGCAATATTGTATTAGTCAGATAATACTGCAGTGCACATAAAGAATAAACTCATTTATAGACTGATAGTTGGAGTTTTTGAATCGTATAATTCTAACCTCAGATATGTGCTGACTCGAAAGTATGGTAAAAAACGAAGTTGCGTCTTCCGATCTGTGTCTTTCACAGCTCACGTGGGCTTCGGCGTTGTGTTGTTGTAGATATAATTAGAGTTTCTCACGTTAAATTACTTGGCTCACTAGTTTCTCTCATAGGATGGCATCGTACTAGCAATGTAAAAATCAACTTTGAAAGAGTTGCCTGTGTTATTTGCACTTTTATGGCAACTTTTGTTAATAAGAATAGGTACAGTCCACAGTCGGTCACACACCGATTATCACATGATCTATCGTCTATCTCAGTTCTTGGTCACGTGTATTTATATATGTTTGTTTCTTTCTTCCTCGCTGTGACGTCATCTCACCCACGACTCAGCCATTTGAATACAGCTGCTGCTACCATACCCGCGTCTGCTTTGTTGCATGATGGATCAACTGGTAGTGTACTCGCTTCGCATGCAACAGACTAAGATTCGTACTATAAGTTCGGCTACGTTTAAATGATTCTTCCTAAGTACGGTGTAACTTGAATCTAGGGATTTCGCTCCATTGATTTCTATGTTTCTGTTCGCTGCCGCATTGTCTCATTATCGAAATGAGTATACAGTATCTCACATTAAATACATTACATTTATATATATTTTCTATTATTAAAGAATACATTCTAGCAAATCGCTCGGAATAGCCCGGTCGGATCATACTATTAAATATGATATTTTAATTTAAACGTATTTCGTATTTATTATAATAATCCCTGTACTTTAATGGTTATTATATTGTACCCAATGTTCAGCAGTCATTTAGAACTGCATAAAAATGTGATAAGGCTACTATCATCTAGCATCGAAAATAAACATATACGTCTCCAGCCTTATTCGCTACCGGCTGACGTCAATCCAAGCACATAGCACAACTTAAAAATAACGCTGTAAAATATATAAATGCATATTTGCGAATGAGTAAAACTAACACTTGCGGTGTATTTAGTCTTGACAACTTTGTGGATATTTTCAAATCACATTTTTTTAAGATATCCAAATCCCTTATATATTAAGAATAAATTGACAGTGGATTTTGGTAGAGATCAAACACACACAGACAATATAACTACTATATGTAACAAGTACCGATATTATTAAAAATTTTAAGTGTTACACCTCCAACAGCAGACTATTTAAAACATAATAATATTTTCCTACGCCTTCGCCTTATTCTCATATAAAGATGCTATGATAATAAAAAGTCGGACATCTCTCATCAAAGTGAAAATGAAATCAAAGATAAGTTATGTACCATCCATTTGTAATATCAAACAATAGGCACAGTTTTATTTTTTCCCTATTCTGGCTTGTAATTTACGGCTAGTTTTCTTTCATATCTTAAACTAGTTCTTATGTTTTAATTTATCATTCTCGTACCAAATCTGTATTGTATGATGGTCGATTTTTTGATTTCATTCTTTCTTATAACTATTTTCTCACTCATAGATACAACTACCTTTTACCTTTACTGGATTTATCCACGTATTTTTCTCTTTTTGTGCTGAATTATAAAATCTAATTTGACAATAGTAAATGTTACGTTTCTAAATTTTGGAGATGGAGATTAGCTATTCATGTTAGATCTGTCCGCTAGTACCCGTGGGTCTGTGGTTAGGGTACTTGGGAAAATCAGCTGTAAAAGTTATATTCTTCTGAAGTTATAAGTTTCAGTTCTCATTGTGGGCGATCGAAAAAATCTCTATCCAATACGGCTGACGGAACGAGAGCATGCAATCTCCATGATGTAAATAAAGATTTACGTCCGAAATTCCCGAGTTCAGGAGAAACATACCCGAGTTCGACAGGATACACTTGAAGATGAGCGGAGGTTACGTCGACTGAAACGTTGTAAAAATAACACTCAAGATGGTAAACGTAGTCGGAAGAATCCAAATAATACGAATAGTAAACATATTGTGAAAAAAATAATTAAATTAAATAAAGTAAATTGATTTTCAGTATACAAAATTTTATAAATTGTATAAAATTTTTATGAATATTATTTTGTTCACACTAACCGAACAGGCATTTGGAATCATCTGTATCTGTCATAAGTATTTCTGTCATCAGCTAATGCAAGTTATCGATTTTTTTTATTAAATGAACGTTGTTGTCTCCATTCCAATAGTTAATAATTAAGAAAATAAATATTTATTTCATAATAGTGGAAAATAGTTTTTTTAGAAAACGCGGTAATTGTGCATAAACCCAGACCTTAAGTTTAAAAGATGGCGACAGTCTCTCCATTGAGGTATGGACGCACATAATAAATACACTATTTCCGCTAATCTTCAAAACTGCTTACTTATATATGTGGCCAAACTATTGAATTTTTTGTTAATATATTTTTTCTAACATTGTTACGTTTTTTTCTAAATATGGTTACGTTTTCTTTTTAAATGTACTATATTTAAATGTACTTTATTTTCATATTCTTTATTTAAACCTGCGCAATCTATTACGATCGTAGCGGATTTAAAAATATTTTTATAATAACTAAATTTTACGTTTATATTTTCACCCCTCTTATAATACAAATATATAAAAATGCATAATATATCTTTATCCATTGATTTTGCGTGTTTTAATCGCATATAAATATCTAAACAGTTTTACAAAATATAAAAATAGTTATTTGAAAAAAATATGCGCGATAGGGAATTAGTTTTTATTTTTCAGATAAGTTTTTCAAAGCTATTTAAACTTTATCAAGAATTTGTCAATCTTTATTCAAAGATGCTTTACTGTATATTTCGCAAGTTCTTCTATCAAGAGTGAATCCAGAATATACATAATCGTATTGACACACCGGTTTTCGTTAGAGCATCAAAGTTAAATAACGTTGAGCCTGATTAGTACCATTTGGGTGACAATTTGGGTATTCTACGACCCGTATGTGTTCCCTGTTTATCACTGCATTTATTTCCAGTTATCCTGTACGGACACTTCATTTGACACTGGTATTTAATTATGCCGACTCAGGAGAGGTGTTGTTGAAGATTGTGCACCGCCTACCACATAAATTTCACGAGCAGGTACATTTTCGTGGGTATCCATAGTCTGTTAAAGACTGAAGGAGCCTTATATATATATATATATATATATATATATATATATATATATATATATATATATATATATATATATATGATGAGAATAATGCAAATAGTATCTCGGCGAGATAGAGCGATTAAAAAAAAACAATTTATGTGTTCATCAACGTTTCGTCTTTATTGGGAGACCTCTTTTGGATTAATGAAATTAAGAAAAAAATAAGGAAAAACACCAGTACAAATATTTGAATCAATAAAGACGAAGCGTTGATGAACACATATTCATCTTTATATATACGCATAGACTACTTTACTGGCAGTGTCTAAAAAAAAGTAAGGAATGTGATAAGGGCATGCTAGCATCAGAGACTCTCAGGAACACCAATTATTATTGCCAATTTACAATCTTTGTTAATGAGTTTTGTGAACTTTCCGCGTGATAATAATAATAATAATAATAATGATAATAATAATAATAATGATAATAATAATAATAATAATAATAATAATAATAATAAAAATAATAATAAGAAGAAGAAGAAGACGAAGAAGAAGAAGGAGAAGAAGAAGAAGAAGAAGAAGAAGAAGAAGAATACGAAAAGTCAAACTTTGGTTTAAAAGCATTATACGTAAATATCTCAATTATTATTAAATGTGTTATTACTTAATAATTACGTCCTTAAATTTGGTTTGTATTATTTATACAATATTATTTCTGAATATTTATATTTTCTTCAAAAAAGAGAAATGAAAGAAATATATTTATTCTTTCTTTTGTAATATACTTTGTGTGTATCTTTAATTATGTGATAACCGATTAATATCTTTCTAAACCCACGCGTAAACAATATGCCATTACAAGACGTCATGTTGACACCAAACTATAATGCTGAATATAATTAATAATAATAGCCACAAATGAAAGGTCATAATCGCAAAATGCCATTATCTGAATACTGCTACTATGGTTAAATTTTTTCTCAGAAATTATTAATCCAGAATATTAGAAGTACACCTAAAATGGTTGCGAAAGAAAAATAAACACGTGATGCAACTCTGCAAAAAAGGTGCATTAATCGTTTAAAGCTGAATCTTATAGTCAAACACATGAGAGTAAACTATAACACTACAAACACCCTGATAGGAAAAAGCAAATGAAGTTGAACACATCAAATAAAATATGAACTAAAAGGAAACTAAATGATTTTGCTTAGAAGTTTAAAATTTGCATAAACCAAAATCGACGTTGAAATATTAAATACAACAAACAAACAGCTAGAGAAGAAAGCTGAAAATGAGTTACTTAAAACATGATTTGAAGACACGCATACAGATCAGAACATAAACTACATATAGCTTTTTTAAAATTGTAAAAAAGCAACCGTATCAGTGTTTATTTCTATTTTTAATGTAATTGGATTTATATATGCAATATTATACATACTTAAATACAATAAACACATTAATATATTAATTAATAAAAATCATGTTCCGGTACTTTTTTATTAATTTTCTTCATTCATTTTGTGAACAGTATTACTATTTTGGTAAAAATCATGTTCCGGTTATTTTTATTCATTTTGTTTACTCAATTTTTCAATAGTATTCCTTTTTTAGTAAAAGGACATCGATTTCAGTTTTATTATCTGCCCCTTATTAAAAATAGAATATAGAATAAACTTTAAAATATCCTGAAAAACTCCATCTTTTTTTTTATTAATATATCAGAATGTCCTAAACCATTTTGCAAAAAAAATGTTGTGTGAAATGGCGACAAAATTAAGAATGTCTTACGTTTGTTTCGTCACATGAATACATTTGTTTTTTCAGCAATTGAAATTCTGCCGCATTAAACACTACAACTTTACTACTGCAATTCACTTAATGAAATAATAATCAATAACTACGTGGAAATGACCCCAAACAGGCCAACAATGCGTATATTAAATGAAGGGTATACGAAGATGGCCAGTTTTTTATTAAACAATACTAATAACAAATTTATGACGAATGAAAAGCAGAAATAACCATAGGTCACGCACTTGCAATTATCCTGGCTGATCTTTACAGAGTTTGGTTGTTTTTTTTAGGATCCATATATACAGTCGCTGGATAATTTTATGTTGACAGCATCTTTGTTAAAGTAGAAACATGGCAAGTTTCATTCTAGTCTATCGTTATCACTATAGAAATGTTATTAACTCAAATATATGATTGTTGCCTGAAAATAATACACCCAGAACTCGTCTTATACGACAATGAAGACAATATTTCCTTCTTTTCTAAGTGTACTACCGTCAGGTGGATATTTTAACGACATATCTTTTTGCAAACAATCTTCTATCTAAATCGATCCTTCTCTTCGTACACCATCCAGACATTGTACGTGTATTTACTTACCGAATCATCCGCAGATTTTCTTAATTATTCTTCTAAGCCTAATTATATTTTTTACCTGCATCTTTGTTGCCTTTTTCATTCTCTCTTATTAAGATATAGCCCGTTTTCATTTTGTTATTATGGGATATGCATATCTCCTACTGACATACATAAAAATGGTGATCATTACCGATTAAACGCCAGCAAAGCTTTAACATTTATCAAAATGTATTAATTATAGTATGTATACATTTTATTTATATTTCTTTGTACAAATGTTGTAGTGTCCCGTACGTACAGCTAATATAAAAATAATATAATAAAAACAGTGGTGTAGAATAAAACTTCATTTTTAGAGTCAACTTCTACAGATGCTTATGTTTGCGGATAACGCATTTAGCGTTCCATATGAAGTAATATGTATATATATATATATATATATATATATATATATATATATATATATATCCCTCCTATAATTTTTTCTTTTTTTAAATTGTTATTCACATTAGAACCTTTTTTATATTTATTAAAAAAATACAAACCTGTTATCTGTGATCTAGTTAATTTGCCTATTCTTCTGCAAAAGTTATAGCTCATTTGCATATTCTGTTAAACATACATTTTAATTATTGTTAAGTGTTAGTTTTTGCGGTTTCCAGATGATATGATCCTTTTTAGTAAAGCATTACGTATAATTATATTCATGCGGATATTCTATATGATTTATACTTGGTTAATATTTTCGTATAAAGGTCATAGTAGACACAAATATTTTTCTATATATATTTATGTATGGATATTTAGATGTATTTAAAGAGTTTGCCTTTTCAAACTTATCGGTCAGTTTTTGGACTACAGACATGAAACTTAATATACAGGCTATTCGAACCCATGCGAAATTTTAAATTAAAGAAATTGAATTTGCCAGATGAAGTTCGAACGACGTCATTACGAATAGGCATGCGTAACGTAATAGCTATTAGTTTATGTTTTAACTTTTAGCCTTTAACAAACATGTCTTCATAGCACAGGAATAAACGTTAAAGGAAAAAAGTAAACCGTAAGCTTTTGGTTTCCATTCTCGGTGGTTGCGCACGAGTCATTTTGTTTTAACTTTTTTAAATTATTACTATATATTGTGTCCAATCTGATCTTTTGATCCATAAGTTAAACTGGTGATACGGCAACTTAGAAATGTTATTAAAAGATGGAATTATGGAATGTATCAGCTGGTTTGGTATTAGTTGATTAACTAAATGATTTCTCTTTCTCTAATCATATATATATATATATATATATATATATATATATATATATATATATATCTGTGTGTGTGTGCGTGTGTGTGTGTGTGTGTGTTTGAGTGCCGTGTGTATTAAAAATGATCTCAAATTAACATGAATCAGGAATGTAAATAAAATGTTTTGCAAAGTCTTATCCAAAAAGTCACTTTTTCTGAGCTAGTAACTGTACCACCCTTTTCATTAATTTCCTTGTTGTGTTATGACGTCTCGGCCAAATATTACTTTGGCCTTTGTCAGATCTTTATTACGACAGGATGAGAACTCCGAATCTCCTTACTGCATCCTCAGCAATTACTGGCTTCCACAGCTGTTGTGGCCTCGCCAAGTTTTTTTTGTTTTTTTTTCATTGGGATGCAGTTAAGAGATTCGGAGTTCCTATCCCTTCACGATAACCACCTGATGAAGGCCCGAGCAATAGTTGGCCGAAACGTCCTGTAGCGAAAACTAAAAGATGAGGCATATAGTCCGCAATGTATAATTTAAATAATACTCATCTCAATAAGCATTTCAATTAATTAAATAACCTATAACATTTATAACATGCAGTACGAACCCGACAATGGACGATCAGATAATAAATAAACGTGTATTTATAAAAACAAAAATCCAACCTTGAGCGCTTTTTTGCACAGTGGATAGAAACGTTGAATCACTACATTTCCAGATGAGCATTCCCTGAAGGTAGTGGTCAAATCCTACGCAAAACCGGCTAGAGGCATTTTTGTCCCAAACAGTTGTGGAAAGCAGTAATTGCTAAGGGTGCAGTTAGGAAATTCGGGGTTCATATCCCGTCGCGGTAACCACCTGACGAGGGCCAGGGGAATAGTTGGTCGAAACGTTGGGAAACAATAACTAAAAGATGCAGAATAGAAAAATGATGTCTACCAAATTCCAGCCATTGTCCAATCAACGCACTGGCGTACTACTGTGCTGGTTTTAGAAATATTTCCACAAAATGTGCTTCGACGAACTTGCTGTTTTGGTGCCCGTTGTTGAACGTAAATAAACGCGCCTAAACATTTATACATATCTATATACAAATGTCGGCATAACGCCGATGAGAAATGTAATAGGTTGAACGTAATAGAGTATTTGTTTGTTGTTTATCCGTCTCGATCTATCTACCTAACTGAAGAGATGGACGGGCGATGGATATGAAGCATATTTATTAAAACTGTCTAAATTTAACAAAGCTAGATCATAGATAAGTTTACCGGAAGTATCTGATCAGTTGATCGGATCTACGTGTATGTTACTTGAATCAGGTTAGCTGGAGAAGATAGAGAGTTGGAATTATGAAGTAAAGAAGAGCGGACAGTTTAACAGGTGGCATCCTTCACTGGGGAGTAAGCTGGTGTGTGTATAAATAGAAACCCAGAAGTAACCACACAAGCAAAAATAATCACTTTCCATTCGTCTGCTATCGACACCAGGAAAGTGAATAAAAACTGTATAAAACCAACCGGCGTTTTGGTAGTGAATGAATATTTGTCCAAACACGTTCCAGCCTCCCCTCCATGAATAAGATGAATTCCAGGTGGACAAACTAAACGACGCATGAAATTAAAGTATGTCTAAAATATATGGTATCACCCCCTGCATATAAACAATTAGATAAGAACACATCATAAATAGTCTGCAACACAACAACCAGGGTGCAAATAGTGAAGAAGCAACTATAGACATTTAGTGACACTTATACAGGCATCATGATTAACCCTTCGTCCCAAGTACACATATCGACATATGATGCTAGGGTATGCGGTACACAATAAACCCCTTTATGGTACATCATTACACAAAGGACCCTTTTTAGTACCTAACAATAAACGGACCCCTTAATCGTACGCCAACATTATATAACAACTATCGAACCTATGAAATTTCACAATTGTTCTCCATTTATTGTACCAGAGCGAACTCAGACTCTACGCAAATATTGCACCAAATTTGTGAATGCAGGATCAACGATACGAGTATACAGTGTTTGAACAGGACATATACTAATATTGGACTCCAACCAGGAAAAGAATGCGTATATTAAATGGCGACTAGAGATTCAAATGGCGGATTTTAGTTCGAGTTTTATCTTCGACACGAAAGCATGCAAGATGACATTCAATAAATACTTTTTTGCATTGCGCCTTTGGCTCTTAAGCGTTACTAAATTTAAATATCGGTTAGATGGGGATAATATATGTATAAACATGAAATTGTACAATTACATAAAATAAATACAAATAAGATCTGAGTTGCGATTTACGTGCTTTATTTAAGACAGTAATTGTTTAACAAAATTGTTATATTTATAAACATATAACTTTATTATTACATAAAAAATACTCCGTGTTACAGACGGACTGAGTACGATCTTTAATACTTTAAATAAACCGGAAATTAAAACATAACAAGCGTATTTTAGTGAATTTTGTTATCATGTACATCGACGTTTTATAGTATTCAGTAATTGAATAGATAATACCGTTATTTAATTAATTGATAACTTTATGTTCGGACCAGTGAAGATGATCGTAACTGGCTTTTGTTTACTATCTAATTCATATGCAGCAGTATGGTCTGTTATGGTGATCAAATAAAATAACAATAATAAAATAAAGGAATGCGTAGAAATCACGTTTTTCAGAACGTGCAAAAAATATTAATAAGATTAGGAGTGTTGAATCAATACTAACTATAGAAGCGGTCGAGAAATGAGGATATTTATTTGGTGGGGATTACCAATAAATAATGCTATTTACAAGTTAAAGAAAATTAGAAAAATAATGTATTTATTTATTTGCAAACTCACTGGAAATTTTGGAAACGTTGATTCCCTTAAATTTAGTATTATATGTCACCGTATGATATTCAGCGATGAGGCGTAAACAAGTTGAATGAGATCCTTTAAGACGATGATTTTCTCTAAATGAAGTTTCCGCCATCTCAGTCGTTGATGCGCACGGGCAAAAATTCCCGCCCTTTTCGCCGTTACTGATATTTCTCTGAAACTCATTTTGACCCTCACACAATTGGACTGTCATAAATAATAAAATTATTCTGCACGTCGGTCAAGTGATAGATGCCCTTTTCAAAAGCTGTGTTAAAATGACCATAAATCACACAACAATAATAATGTCTTTGTAAAATTTGAGAAAGTTAGGATAAGTAGCACAACAGATGTAGATTATGAAAATTATATATTTATATATATATATATATATATATATATAAATATATATATATATATATATATACACTACAGCCTAAAATCACAAGTGCATTTGAGAAGTTTTATTAACAAACACGCAGAAATTCCCTCGTTTTGTACTTTTTCGTACGAATAAAGCGAAACTAATCGAAGACAACCGCAAGTGCCTGGCTTTAGCCTAGGTAATATTTATTTTGTAATTGGTCCTTGGTCAATGTATGAAGTAACACCTCATACTGACATAAATACTATTTATTTGTATACTGTCAAAGTGTTCCCTTTTTAGGCCTAGCTGCTTCTTTGTCACATTAAAAACGACCCCCATCGGAGCTTTAAAAAGCAACGCCATTTCTGCAAGTCATCTTTTAGATTAACTACGTTAAATTGGAACGCTTTACACTTGCTGTCGCGTCATAGGGTATGGGTAAGACGTCATATTTTCTTTCACTTACTTTTCCTTCGTCGCGTCATCGTCTCGTGTTTGACTGCCAACTACCACTTATTTTTACACCTACAAACATCCAGGTAATGCGCGGCAGCCAGACTAGTTTTACACAAAAAAAAACACACAAAAACACGAGATGACTAGTATATTACAAGAAATAATTAAATAATTCTATCCTGCATTTAGTAAAACCTAACCACATATAAATTCATATTAAAATCAAAACTAATATGCATATCGAATTATCACGAAACATGTGGGAAGGAAAAGCCATTTTAAAACTTTCACGGTAGGATAATTGAAAACGTATTCTTTTGAAAAATTGAACATTAAAATAGTGTAAAATGATTGATCAAATTAAGAGATGGATTAACACATAGCTGTATAAAATCGTGATTTTATTTCATCTTATTATTCGTATATGATTATTTATTAATTTTATACTGTAATTTAAATCTGTATGTCAGTTCATACTTCATCAAAGTTTAATAAATTCTCATCATATATTACCTATATCACTAAATTCGCGTCTTTTTAAGATTTCGAGTGACACTCAAATTACAATTTTTTTATTTTTTTTTACACGATAAACATGGTATTCGGGGAAAGGAATTCCAAAGTCATGATTCTACACTTCCGCCATCTTTGGTGCTATGCTAAGATAATTTTCTGTTTGAACCCATACTTTCGTATTTTTATTTTTAATTTTTTTAATTTTTTATTTATTTATTATTTATTTATTTTTTTTGTTTTAATTTCCCGTGTTTTCCTTATTTGTTTTTTTCCAATTTTCTTATAATTTTATTTCTACATTTATGCGCATTTATTTTAATATAAATTTTTGATTGGTAGTTGAACTCGTATTATTTAATCTCTTTGCTTAAAGGGGAGGTTACTCTCATAGTATATATGTTTAATGACAGGGTTAGTTTCCACGCACCGATGTATTTCCTTATATTATACGCTTAGTTTTCCCTACTTTATTTAATTGTTTCTTCCTTTTCCTTATATTCATTTTTAGTTATATTCGTTTTTTTCAGCTGCTCAAGCGCGTGAAATTAAGCATCGACCTCTGTACAGACATCCGTGGATTACGTGTAGTCGTTTCTTTAATATTTTTTCTTTTGGTATTAGTATATGCTATGCTTCTAGTATACATAGGTTGCACCTTTCGATTTGCTTGGTTTATATGTTCCGCTTTATCAATTATTGACCATCTTAATTCACTTTTATTTTTTTTAATTCCTTAATCCATACTATTAACGTCGTTGAGTATTTCTTGCTTTTTCCTGTTATTTTCGTTATAATTATTTGTTCTCTTTTTATTTTCGTTATTGGTTTTGTTTTTATTTGCGTTAATGTAAATGTCACAATTGTAATGATCCTCTCTTTTGTTGTTTTCATTTTTATCTAAATTGTTGTTTTCGTTATTTGTGGTGGTATTTTCTTTCTCAGTTTCATTGTTAAATGATGCTGGGTGATTACGATATCTGTCCTTAAAGCAAGTTCCGGTGCTCCCAGATATACTTTAGTTTCATTATTTGTCATAACTTCACATCTGTATAGTACGTTTGAAGTTAAACAGTCCCCCCTCATTGGACATTCAGTAGAGTTCCGGCAGTTACATTCTTTTACCTTGTTAGATTCCTTTTTTGTCCTATGTCTATTTTTCAAAAATGTGTTTAATTTTGTGTTATTGGAGCCAATTATGGTATTTGTTAAGTTATCATATGTTGAGAAGGATAGCTTAACAGTGTTTATATTAATTATCTTACTTAGTCCTTGCTGGAAATTTTTGTCTATAATGTGGTAAAATTCCCTCGGGATGTTATTTTTTATGTGGTGGCTGAACGGTGGATTAAACCACGTTTCGCTCCTATTTTTCTTTTTAAATTCTCTTTTGGTTTTATTATGGTCTATCTTTCCATTTCTCTTATTGGTGGTTATTGTATGTTCTATTTTTCACACACACACACACACACACACACACACACACACACACACATATATATATATATATATATATATATATATATATATATATGCGCTGATCGATAGAACTGCTGATGCCAACGCGATGGTTCTAGGTTCAATCCGCGGCCTGGGAGAGGTGCTAGTCTAGCGGCACTGATGAGTTGTGATACAACGAAGCAGAACTGTAGGTCGATGACTACAAATATTTTAAGCCTCTCTCTTTGGGTAGAGCACTGTCGTAAATAATCTCACCCGCTACTTAATTGGCTGAAAAATGCGACATTCATTGTTTGTTTATAAACAAGCGAATAGCGCACTGTAAAAGTGGTGGACAAATGTTTGTTTAAAAAGATATTTGGCGAGATAATTTACAGCCCCGCTCCCGTGGGACGATCAGTAGAACTGCTGACTGTCAACGCAATGGTTCTAGGTTCAATCCTCGGCTTAGGAGGCATGCTAGTCTAGCGGCACTGATGAGTTGTGATACAACCGAAACAGGACTTTATGTCGATAACTACAAATATATATGCATATATATATATATATATATATATATATATATATATATATATATCTATCTATATATATATATATATATATATATATATATATATATATATATATATATATATACAACTGTTTTGAGAGCTGGGTGACTATCGACTCCCAAAGCATTAGTTTTATGGTGAGCTTCTTCTTGACAAAAGACACCAGCACAAACCTAAAAAACGTTTTCCTGATAGCATCAAGGAAAGCCTGGTGAGCTCTCATGTTCCTGTTGACAGTTGGGCGGTGTTGTTTTTCAATGAACGTCTTCAGTGTCATGCCTGCTTGAAGGTTTGCAAGTCATTCGCAGGATTGAAAAGTCATCTTCGGACACATGGACGTTCGGTGACTGAGGAAGTTGCACTTGTTTGACAAAACGTGGCAATAATATATATATATATATATATATATATATATATATATATATATGTATATAACCCATAGGTATATGGATATATCTATACTCCTAGGCAATTTGTATATTAAATGCTCATATATTTGGACTTATGGGACAAAACTACATAAACATTTGCAGGGTTTTTGAAGATAATAAAACTTGTTGAAATATTATGACAATTAGTTAAAAAGAACCTATATATTCAAACCAATAAAATATGACCAAAGCTGCCTACATTTTAATACATAGTGTTCTAGTAGGCCTGTTTTAGTTTTGCTGCTTCTGTTGTCTCCCCTGTGGTCTTTCCAAGCCACTATACAGGGTGACCAAAAGAAAAACAAAAGCTAAATGGAGGGCATGTAGAACATCTGCTGCAGAACTGAGAAAAAGGCCAAGGACCCTAGTGTTTTGATGTGATGTTTTGAATACAATAAACTAGTTATGACCAAAGTTTCATTTCATTCGGACAAAACACTAAGAAACGGGACCTAATTAGAGTTAGGGCCCGTTTGTTGGGGTCACCCTGTATATATATATATATATATATATATATATATATATATATATATATATATATATATATATATATACACTATATTTGTTACATTATCCACACACGGATATTTTTCATCCTGATTGTATCATTAATGTTGAATATAAGAAAGACGTCAGAGTCAACTAATTTTCCAGCACTCTAACCAAACGCTTAGTTCAACAGATATTCCGACAAATAAAGCCCATTTATATCATGAAGAAGATAATATAGTCAGACGTCGTAAATTTGTTGATTACACATCACGTAAAACAAAGTCCTCTATTTAACCTTGATAAAGTAACGATTTTACTTTCTAAAAAAAGATAAGCTTTATAGAAACAAAATACAAATTCAGAGAAGTTTTACTGGGGTTATGTAATTCTGCTCAATGAACATTGACGTATTTTATATATTATAATTGTTTAAATTATACAAAAATGTACTGGTTGCATATTTCAGAAAATATTTCAGTCTAAACTTAATTATGCTACGACTGAAACGTGTTAAAAATACTATATTCCAGTCATAAAAACTTAAGCTATACATAAGTAAATACATTATCTTTTTAAATCAAACTTTTTTTTATTTTAGAGTAAAGTTAGCTTCTTAAATGATATCTTGTTATTTTTATACACACGCGTATACAATAAACGGGTGATAATTATACGCAACTGCGTAGCTAGAACATAAACAAGGATTATTAAGCGCTGAGAAAAATATTATCTCATATTGAAACCGATGGAACTATTCATAGCTTGGAAAATAAAAACTGGGAACTTTTCTAACGTATTTTAACGATGGATGAAACAAATAAAAACCTTACTAATGCGGCAACCCGTGATAAGCTGTAAGATTGCATTTAAGGTCAAAGATATCACCAGAGCTGCAAATGATATTACGTCATTTCAGTTGTTTTCATCTGACCAGAAGTGAAAAGGTCGTTGGTACCGAAGAATATATCTGTCATCAATAATAACGTCTATCTAGTGATGAATGTCCAACGTGTTTACATCTTTTCCTGACAATAGTTCTATCGGCAGAGACGCCAAATCATATGAGGAATAATAATGCCATTTTAGAAAATTGAATTAATTCGAATAATAGCGCGATCAATGAAGACAGTGATAGCACATGACTGTTATATATATATATATATATATATATATATATATATATATATATATATATAATGTTTTTAATATGAAGATCAATACACACAAAAAACAATTATATATGTATGTATATATATATATATATATATATATATATATATATATGCATACACAATTGTTTTTTTGTGCATTGATCTTCATATTAAAAAATTTCTATATTTATGTACAAATAAAATAAAATTGTGGTCTATATTGGTCGTAAAATTGCATTTATCCGCAAAAATCTTAGCTTATTTCCATATTTTTTTAAACATTCATTTTAATTAATTTTCTAATTGTTTTTTTCTCTTTTTATTGCATGATCATATTTTGTTTACTATTACGTTTAATTATATTCATGCATATATTCTACATAGTTAATACTTGCTTACTATTTGCGTAAAAAGCATATTGTAAACAGAAACCTCTTTCTATATATATATATATTCATGTATGCGTAAATGTATTTCTATTTAAAAATTTGACTACCAAACTCCTCTGTCAGGTTTTGGTCTGCAAATATGAAGCGGTAATACACGGTTATCGAACCCATGCAAAAATTTTATATTTGGGTTTTAAGCGGAGAAATTCGGTGCCAAAGTATTGATTAACGTTACAGGATAAATTAAATTCTAAGCTAAACGGTTTGGTTACTATTTTCGGTAATTGCGCACGAGTCATTTTTTAAAACTTTTTAAATCATTACTATTATATTCGGCCCAATATAATATAATATTAAATACGAAATTTGCATTTAAAATATCATATTTTTGCAGACTTTTCGATGGGCTTTTCAATGGGTTAAGAAATTCCAACGAGAGAAAGATGTATATTTAAATAAGGGGGGGCACCAAAATGTGTATTTTTTAGCATTATTTTATTATTCCCTGTCTTGGTTCTTCATTGAAAAATATGTTTAGAACATTGTAATAATGTTTTAAAATCATTGAAATAGGTTTTAACGCGTTTCAGACGTTCCGTGAAGCGTCCTCTTCAGAAATTATTTAAAATGCTTAAAATATATTCAAGATGTGTTGGAGATGTAAAAAGAGCATTTGAAATGTTTCCAAGAGATGGCAACGTTGACGTGAATCTACTTTTCATTGGAATGGTCAATTTTTATTACTGTTTTATTGGACTGTGGTCACTCCTGTCTTATGTTTCTCTCTCTCATTCTCTCTTTCCGCTTGTGTTTTTATTTACCTTTCTCTCCCCCCTTAGGTTAGGATGTGTGTGTGTGTGTTTTCTTTTATTGGTTTGAAGAATGTGTGTACCGTTTTATAGTGTACTGTTTTAACGTATTATGAAGTTATTTGCTTCCCTAAGAAGGTAATTGTGATCCAAGGTCGTTATTAATGTGTATGTGTGAGGAGGAGGGGTAGAGAACCAGCTCCTGTGATAAAAGGATTGGGGTGTTCTCATTCAATTTTTATATTAATCGTTTCGATTCTTAGATTTTAGTATTGTGATTTTTCGTTTCAGTCTTAGACTGTTCAGATATTCTTTATATTATGTTTATTTAGATAAATGGGTATATTTATAAATATATATTTAAATTTTAAATATTTATTTGTCTCCTCATGTGGGTATGACTAGACCCAGGATCGGTTCCTAGTGTGTGGAAGACACGGAATAATAAAATTATGTTAAAAAATCCACATTGTTGGTAACCACCCCCTTATATATATATATATATATATATATATATATATATATATCTTTATATATATATATATATCTTTATATATATACATATATATAATATGCCAATATTCCTGCAATATCAAAGAAAATCAGAATACGAAATGGAAGACAAAAACCACGCACACATTTATAATTTATATATTACACAATATCAGTAACAAAAATGATAGTCCTTAATCGGTTATTACACGCCATCTTATATACGAATAGAGTAAGGATGAATGGGTATCAAGTTAGTTTCATCATTTGTCAGAAATATACAAACTTAGATGAACAAAAGCCATACGTTTTCTTTATATGCAGTATATTAATATGTGCGATTTTTTTTCAATTCTTATTTCTTGGTAAAAACTGTAGACTTCCGAAGAGTCTTTTGTCTAAAATGTCGAAGATTTATATTTACGTTGTAGTTTGTTGTAAGCATTGAACATAATGTGAAAGGATTCTTGTTCAAAGAGTATGGTGATGCAACAAGAAACAGGAAGCTAAAACGCACGATATAATTATACTTAATATCATGTTTGCATTCCTTATTTTCATTTTGTTGAAGGTGCGTTACATTTATTTTGATTATAGAAAATTGTCAAAATATATGGTTTTACCTTAAGTGGTGTACAGAAGAGATATTGACTTGTTTAATGTGTAATGGTTAATGATAATAATGCAAATCGTAAATGCAAAACGGATACCAAACTAAATACAAACAAAATAACCCTCAAAAACTGAAATTATTAGAATATTTTCAACTGACGTCTCATTATTAAAATATCAAGAATAGGAAAATTCAGAACTTTTATGAATGAGGTTTCACACTTCTTTTCATGAAACTTAACATGTAACTAATTAGTTAACCCTTGTTGTGTATTCTTACACAATGGGACCTTTTTCGAAAATGGCTTATGCTTTTTAATTAGTTTTGGAGTCATGAACATAAAAATAAGAATATACACATGACATTGAACATAATGAACATTAAAATACACATGACGATGTTACCTCATTTTGTTAAGAGATTTTAATTGATGTTACATTACATGTTTTATTTATGCTCACATCCTTCGAATTTCAGCGTGTGCAAAAAAGAAAAATACGTAAAGTTTTAAACGACATGTACGAAATACGATCAATATCCAAATATCGGCATATAAGTATAATGAGAATATGTTTCCGAAGCTTTATTTTTAAGGTTTAATCATAAATGAAAAGTTCTCAGGGCTCTCGCAGAAATGTTAACCAAAAATGATGGCCTCATCGACATGGAAATGGATTTCTCATTATCAAGATCGATATACACACACATGCATATATATATATATATATATATATATATATATATATATATATATATATATATATATGTAGGCAGGAGTACTTCAATCTTAGACGTACTATGGATACTCACGAGGGGTAACTGCGCGCGAAATGATTGTGGCAGGGAGTACGCAATCCTCAACTACACTTCTCCTGAGTCGACATTGTTAAATACCAGTGGCAAGTGAAGTGTATGTTCAGGCCTACTGGAAACAAATGCCAAGACAAGCGTAGAGCACATGCAGCGCCTAGAATTCCCAAATAGTCATCTACTTTTTACCAACCAGGCTCCACATTGCTTAACTTCGGTGATCTGATAAGAATCGGTGTGTCACTAAATGTACGTGACAGCAAAATGAACTCATATGATCAAATAACTGCTTAAATGATAGTTATTTCCCAAAATTTCATTAAAATCCATGCGATATTCACGAAGTTATGACATTTTATTCTTTAATGGGGAATTTCTACTGTCGATGGGTTTATTGCTTGTCTTTTAAAATCTTGTTTTAGGGCAAAAATACAATATTTTATCATGCGAACTTCATTTTTCATCATGTTTTTCTGTCAATGAATGATGAGAAAAAAGTACATCCTAGGTGGTTCGCCTCAAATAAATGAATATTTATCGACATATCCACCATTTTGTAAATAATTAAAACAACATTTTGTTCCCCAGAGAAATCAATTTTTTTTATCTAAAAAAGGAGTTATGTAATATCAACTATGTTCTTCACACGGTATGATGTAAATTTTGATGTAAATTGCTCTCCTCCCTTTTGTAAATTGCTCCTCCTCCTCCTCCTCCTCCTTTAAATATTGACCAGAGATATTCAATGGGGTTAAGGTTTGGAGAACATTGTGGCCAGGTTACGAGACTTTCTTCATATATTCAAGAAAGACTGCAGTCGCCCTAACAGAATGGGATGGTTAATTGTCATGCATAAAAATCATTTGAAAGCGACGTGAAAATGGTAGGTTATATAGCCATGATCACAAATATTTATCCAAAAAGGCCGTGTACGCAGTGCTGGTAAGTTTTACACATTCTGGAACTCGAAATGGTCCAACCAACTTATCCCTTATATTCGCACCCAAAACATGATGGCTCTACCTTCTCGTTGGCGATAAACTCTGTAAGGGGTTGGCGTTCTAGGTCGAGTTCCATAATTTGGCTTATCCATCCTGACCGTAAAATTAGTACGGGTCTCATCTTTAAATGGGGCACGTTTTTAATCCATTTTCATGTAATTCTGTGCACACGCATTTCTTTTTCTCCTATGTTGTAGCTCAAACGAGGCCTTGGAATAGTTTTGATGTTCATTGCTCTCATTGAACACATTATATCGGGCCTACCTTGATCCTCGAGCGATTCCAGCTCTTAAAAAATGGAAGTCCTGGTGCTGTTTGAGTTTC